>NC_090725.1:224785173-224815173 GCF_036898095.1 Palaemon carinicauda | reverse complement strand
GTCCTGGACACTGTCACTCGCTAGGTATAAATTAGTTAGTCAGAGTGACATTCCTGGTTGTTTTGCTTAATAAATTTTAGCTATTTAGCTTTACATAGGATTTCCTTTCGTGCTTTGTATTATTTGGCGAAGTATTCGCCATTCTGGCCTACGCTAGGCCATGTAGCCTAGTCGTTTGGTCCTAGTACTTAATGCATGATTTTGGTTTTTCCGAGTGTAATTAAAATTTTATTGAAGCTTTAGGCTATATTTTATACATTTTAGACTGTGTGGAATATTTCTAAGATTGTATACGTGAGAGTTTCGGTGAATTAGGTAATCGATTCTCTTGGTGCCTAGGCTAATTGCTTATGGAGCCTTAGTATACTTTATTATACTCCCCGGTTGCTTTCTTTTCTTCGGAGAAGGTATGCAATCCCTTTCCCTCTGTTTAAGCCTTGGGCTTATCCCTAGGTGGTTTTTTCCGAATTTATTTTCGATAAAACTATACTAGGGTGTTACTGTACCTTCCTGTTCCAGCAAAGTCTGGTTCAAAGAGGGACAGAACAACAGAGTTTTTAGTCTGAGTCCGTGTTGTCTGGCTTGGGGCAGAGTCTCCCTCGCTGACCTAACACTTACAAAGGGAGCTTAGCTCCCTTAGGTCACTATCGAAGGTTTCTGTAAGTTATGATTCCTTCTTTTGTGATCGACCAGACTAAGTCCTGTTGCTGTTCTCGGGGAGGATAAAATCTTCCCTTGGGAGTAGCAATGCCTTCCTTGCTTTGGTGCTCTGGAAGCTGGCAAGTATTATACTACTGTGCTGGCCCTTTCCCTTAGATCTCCCTTAGGCTAAGACAAAGTTCTTGGCTGCGGGTGATCTGTCACTAAAGCAAGGTTGGCAGGACCCTCTTGTCCCTTCCCCCTCTATCTCCGTAATGGCCTAGCCATTACTGTACTGTACCTTGCCGGCCGGCAGAGCTGGCCAGCAGGGGTATTACTGTACTGTACGTCATTCTACTTCTGGACCTAGTATAGGTTGGGATGTGGAATTGACTAAGCCCATTGCCGGCCGGCAGAGATGCTGGACGGCAAGGGTCTTATGTTTTCGAGTGCTGCCCGGACCTCTCTTGGTCCCTCATCCATGCCTGCCGGCAGAGCCGGACGGCATTGGTCAAGGAAGTCTGAATTAAGTTTCTCCCCTTCCTTATATGCACTCTTTCGGTTGCCGGGCTCGGGGGGTTGTGTACACTCTTATCCCGGCATCCATTCTTTTTTCTTCTAGTGCTGTACCTGTCCCGGCTGCCGGCCTATGAGGCCGGCTGCCGGCCTATGAGGCCGGCAGCCGGGCAGGTGTAGTCTTCTGGTTCTTTTGCTGCCGGCTGGCATCGGTCTTGTACCTTTGCCGGCCGGCTTAAGTCAGTCCTTGTCTGCCGGTCACCAAGAGTGTGGCCGGCAGCTGGGTACTACCTTGTGTAGTTGCTGGCCGGCAATCATTGCCGGCCAACACTGGCTGTTGCTGGCCGGCAGCTGCTGCCGCCGGCACAGGCATTTGAACCAGAGGGCTGCCGCCCTATAGCTGTTAAGTAGTATACTTTAAAGCTAATTGTGGTGTGTGCCGGCCGGCAAAGGCAGGCCGGCACACATCCTCCTATACTGTACTAGTATTCTTCTGTATAGCATATACAGTAAGAAGAAAACTATAGTAAAAGTTTAGGTACAGCACTGTATCTTCTAACACTATTGTGTTTTCTTGCACGGCCCTTTGCTGTTGCCTTCAGACAAGAAGCAGAGTTCTTCCCTGTCTATTATCCCGGATTTTAAAATCATTGCCTAGGTGTGAGCTCCACCTGTTTCCTCCGGAAACTTTGCTTTGGTTACTCTAGTAGAGATAAACCATTTTGATTTTATTATCTGGAAGGCTGCAGCAATGGGTTGTGAGGGAAACACAAGTGTGTGTCTTTAATTTCTGAATTGTTATGCTATACTATGCATATCCAGTGATACATAGTTCACTTGATACTCATGGAAATTTCTTCTCTTTACAGAAGGACACTCCGAAGTGGGGAAGTGCTTTCTGCAATGTCAGCAGCAAGAACCTCTGCGGACATGAGTTTTGTAGGAGACACGCAGCATACGCTGTCTCCAAGGATGATCTCCGGTATTGGGACCCTCAGGTATGTACTGTGTGCACTAACCTGATTAATGAGACATTTAAATAGCTAGGAAGAAGCTTCGTACCTGGGTAAGGGGCTTCCAAAAGTACACTTCTGGCCCTTATCTTCCAAGTGAGAAGATGAGGGCGTATCTTTTCCCTAAGGCATCAGCTGATGCAGTGATTCCCCAGCCTCAAGAGGAGATCCCCTAAGTTCAGATCCAGGTGGATGCTGAAGTCGCGGTCGCGATGCAAGACATCCAGCTAAATGACAGGATATCTGATGTGGACGGGTGTCAGGAGGAAGACCTCCTTGCAGAAGCCCAGGATGAAGTTCAAGCCCCTCTACATCGGCCGGTCTCCCAGTAGAGCTGGGACAGGCCCTCTCTTCTATTGTTGGAATGATCCAACAAATGCAGAAGGAGAATCAGGAGAAGGCGGCTGCAATGGAACTGCGAATGCAGTGCCTTGCAGAATCACATGGGCCCCAGAAAAGCTCAATGTGAAAGACCTTCCTTTGTGCTCGGATGCTAACCCATGGAGGTATGCTGAGCACATGTCGATGACGACTGGAAAGATCGTCATCTCGGATATGCTGGGCTCAGTTCCCCTGGAGGGTGGAATTCTGGCCCAGCAAGGCACCATATCCGGACTGTTATGTCCGGCTGAGGAAGGAACCAGCTTCAAAGGAGGAGGCAGAGCCGAAGGAGGTCATAGTGATGACCATGCTAAGGCTCAAGCTCTACTTTCATCTTCGATGAAAGAGAGGGGCTTCTCTAACTCAAAGGTAGCTGCATTGAATAGGAAGCTCCCTTCCTTTGTGTCCTCGCCTACTAGAGCCTTCCCCCTTTTACAGAAAGGGTTTCTGGCTGTACTAAAAGCAATCGAGGCCGGCAAGTCTTGCCCCTCCCTAGAGGAGTGTAAACCCTTGTCGCTGGCCCTGCCTATGGACCACAAAGATTGGAAGGACGTCTATCTTACGTTCTAAGTGGGAAAGTTGGAGGCTGATATTGCCGGACGTCAGTTCGGCAAGGACCTCCCTAAGCTGTCTGACTTTCTTTTGCGAAGTGAGTTCAATACAAAAGAAAGACTGACTGCCTCAATGTCTCTTCAGACTACTCTCTAGACGATGGCAAGTGACCCCAAGGTCCATGAAATGTTCATGGTAGTGGCCAAGCCTCATCTGGCCACAGTGACGAAGGACCTTTATGGCTTCGTCAAGGCAAGGAGAGCTTGTAGGGAGTTCGTGTTTACCTCGGCTACAGTGAGGCACGAGCTAAAGAAACTAATCTCCTCCAACATTTGGGGAAAAGACCTTTTTCCCTACCGACTTGGTCAAAGAAGTTTTTGATAAAGCCACCTTGGAGAATAGAAACCTTCTCCAGAAGTGGGACCTGGCTATCAAAAGAAAGTCTTCCCCGGATGAGGGTCCTCAACCAAAGAGGAAGACTATGAGGACTAGGCTACCGTCTCGGCCAGCCAAGCCTCTTAGACAGCAACAGCAACTGCAATTGCCATTGCCCCCAGTGCCCCAGATCGTGGCACAAACCCCGACCACCTTTCAGTGGGTACCCCAGGCCGTGTCGACACAGTCCACGGCATTCACCCCAGCGTTCGAAGGGCAGTCTACTTCCTTCCGAGCAAAGCCTAGAGGAGCAGCCAGAGGCTCGTCTAGACGCCCCTCAAGGGGAAGGGGATTCAGGGGTGGTCGTGGTCAGGAAGGCAAGACCTCAGGACGGCAGTCCAAGTGAGGTGATACCGGTAGGAGGGAGACTTCTGAAATTTCGGGATCGGTGGACCTTCGATCCCTGGGCCCACAGCCTACTCAAGAATGGATTGGGCGGGAGCTGGTACAGCACTCCACCCCCGTACCTTCGGTTTTTCCAACACTCCACCCCCGTTATGGAGGAGTACGTTCAAGAACGGTTGGAGAAAAAGGGTGAAGCCCATCAATTTCTAAGGGAGGCTGTTTTGTGTTCCCAAGAAAGTCTCGGAAAAGCTCAGAGTCATTCTGGACTTGTTGCCACTTAACAAGTTCATAGTGAATTGCAAATTCAAAATGCTAACACTGCAACACATAAGGACCTTACTGCCCAAGAGGGCATATTCCGTCTCTATAGACTTGTCAGATACCTACTGGCACATTCCAATTAGCCATCGACTCTCCCCCTACCTAGGGTTCAGGCTACAGCGAAGACTATACGCCTTCGGAGCCATGCCATTCGGGCTAAACATAGCCCCAAGGATTTTTACGAAGCTTGCGAGCGTAGCTCTCAAACAATTTCGCCTAAAGGGAATTCAGGTAGTAGCCTACCTGGACGACTGGTTGGTGTGGGCAGCATCCGAGACAGAATGCTTGCAAGCTTCCAGTCAGTGATCCAGTTCCTAGAGTACCTAGGCTTCAAGATCAACAGAAAAAGTCTCGACTTTCTCCATCTCAAAAGTTCCAGTGGCTAAGATCCACTGGGACCTTTTGTCACACCGTTTCTCCACCCCAGCGAAGAAAAGGAAGGAGATAGCGGGTTCTGTCAAGAGACTTCAAGATTCCGAAAGGATATCAAGACACGAGCAGGAGAGAGTTCTGCGCTCTCTCCAGTTTGCTTCGGTGACAGACCCAGTGCTAAGAGCACAGCTAAAGGATGCAATCGGAGTTTGGAGAAGTTATGCATCAAACGCGTGAAGAGATCTGAGAAGACCAGCCGCTTCGGCTAAGTACTCTTCTCAGGCCTTGGTCCCAAGCCAGACATCTAAAGAAGTCAGGTTCTTCTTCAGCCACCTCCCCCGTCGGTGACGATTCACTCAGACGCCTCAAAGGAGGGATGGGGAGGTCACTCTCATCGGAAAAAAGTCCAGGGGACTTGGTCCAGGCTATTCAAGACCTTTCTCATAAAACTTTCTAGAAGCTAGGGCAGTGCTCCTTACCTTAAAGAAAGTCTCCCCGCGTCATTCGTTCCACATAAAGTGGTAATAGACAGCGAGGTAGTTGTAAGATACTTGAATCGACAAGGATCGAGGTCACCACCTCTCAACCAGGTGATGTTGGCCGTCTTCCGATTGGCGGAAAAGAAGAAGTGGTACCTGTCGGCAGTTCACCTTCAAGGAGTCCGCAATGTGACAGCGGACGCTCTATCCAGGTTCACACCGATAGAGTCGGAATGGTCCTTAGACGCAGGATCATTCTCCTTCATTCTGAATCAGTCCCAGAACTGCAGATAGACCTCTTTGCGACGAAAGACAACAAGAAGTTGCCCCTGTACGTGCCCCGTACGAGGACCCCTTAGCGGAAGCAGGTCCCTCGACTGGAACAGATGGTCCAAGATTTATCTGTTCCCTCCTCACAACCTTCTGTTGAGGGTCCTCAACAAACTGAGATCCTTCAAAGGGTAGCGGCAATAGTGGCCCACAAGTGGCCGAACAGCGTGTGGTTCCTCCTGGCATTGGAACTGTAGCTGAAGTTTGTACCACTACCAGATCCAGTTCTGACCCAGCGAGTCCAGAAGTCAACTGTCTGCGCTTCATTACAGAAAACCCGGACCCTGCAGTTCATGATTTTCTCTCCCTAGCGGTGAGAAAGCGTTTCGGGATTTCGAAAGCCAGTATAGACTTCATTGAGGAATATAAATGCAAATCTACTAGAAGGCAATATGAGTCATCTTGGAGAAAATGGGTGGCCTTTTGTCAAGGCGAAGATTCCGCAGGAGATCTTGACAGACTTCTGCTTATCTTTTTTCCCCACCTCCATGGTCAAGGGTTGGCAGCGAACACGATTTCAGCGTGTAAGTCTGCTTTGACAAGACCCATTCTATATGCCTTCCAGGTCGACCTAGGTAACGAGATCTTTAATAAAGTCCCGAAAGCCTGTGCTAGGCTCAGACCTTCAGCACCTCCAAAGCCCATTTCATGGTCTTTAGACAAGTTCTTCATTTCGCTTCTCTGTTGAGCAATGAAGAATGTGCGTTAAAGGATTTGACACAAAAAGTTATTTTCCTAATTTGCACTCGCGTCCGGGGCCAGGGTTAGTGAGATTGTAGCCTCTCGAGAGAGGCAGGTCGTGTTCAGTTCCTGGATGGGGAAGAACTGAACCTGTTTCCGGATCCTACGTTTCTCGCCAAGAATGAGTTACCCACCAACAGGTGGGGTCCCTGGAGAATCTGCCCTCTGAAAGAAGATGCATCTCTATGTCCAGTAGAATGCCTAAAGGTCTATCTTCATAGAACTTCAGACTTCAAGGGTAGTCAACTATTCAGGGGAGAAACATCAGGCTCAAATTTATCTCTGAATCAACTCAGAGCGAAAATCACATATTTTATTCGCAGAGCGGATCCTGACAATACACCCGCAGGTCACGATCCGAGGAAAGTTGCCTCATTCTTAAATTTCTTTAATTGCATGGATTTTGAACATCTCCATTCATACACTGGCTGGAAGTCTTCCAGAGTGTTCTTTCGCCACTATGCGAAGCAAGTAGAGGAACTAAAAGAGATCTGTGGTAGCAGTGGGTCGCGGTGTTAACCCTACTGTTTAACTCTGCGAGGAACAGTGGTCTTAATTGGGACGATTAATTCCAGGGTGAGTGTGTAGTTACATACTGTACTACAAACTAAGTGAGGGCACTGTGTTGCCCATCCAGACTGTTCCATTTCCGAAGGTGAACCTACCATAAGTGCAGACATGTGTGCCGAGCGTTTCTAACGCTAATGTCATTGATTTGTAATACAGGCTTTTATGACTTTGATACCTCGGTATCTTAAAAGTGGCATCTAATGTTTTTCTTTCAGACAAACAAGCCCTGTTTACTATCATACTTATGCTTTAAGTTTTGGGTTATCCTCTTCTTATATATATATATATATATATATATATATATATATATATATATATATATATATATATATATATATATAATTGTGGTTAACCTGTCTATTTATTGCCTGTCAATAATCTGGTTCTTGAGAACCTTGCGTCTCCTTCACCTGTGTCAATTTACTGGTATAATTGAGCATTCATTCTATGTACCTTATCTGGGATAATTCTAATAGAATTGTTCCTTTATGCAAGCTATGTTGCATTGGTTTTCCTCCTATGCGGATATAAAACCTTTGTCCAATACAAGTATTGTGCGGAAAACTGGTCGATATTTCATATTGACGCAGTGGTCCTTTACAAACTATGCTTTACTTAATATAGGGCGAGACCACTATATTAGCTTGCCTGGTATTCGTACATAGATATATGTACTCTTCGAGACTTTTCCAGAGTCTAGTAGGACTCTTCCCTGTAGGGGGCAGGAAGCTCTAACATAGTTTATAGTTAGTTGAAAAGATGTATAACGGTAACATCTTAGGTCTCTAGGTCTAGTCGACCGGGGAAAAAATTACCTCCGGGGAGTACGGCACGTTCTGAGAATCCACAGATACAGTAATGCTCTGGTACACTTCCATCAGGACGACATGGCTTGAGCCCAAAAAACGGATTTTGAGCGAAGCGAAAAATCTATTTTTGGGTGAGATGGCCATGTCGTCCTGATGGACCCGCCCTTGCCTTTCTAAGAAAGGGCTGTAGGACCCCTCCCTACATACAGTATCTGTAGCACCTCGTGTACGCTACAAGGAATACAGATGGCGCCAGGATTGGCGCCAGGCACGCATACGAATCGGGGGATAGGGAAGCCTTGGGAGCGGCTCCCCTTTTTCTTTCCCGAATTCGTATCTCGTCAATCTCCCTCCTACGAGACGAAATCTCTGTTCAGGTCGTAGATTGCCATGTGACGTGTCTAGAATACGTCCTCTGATATGTCGCGATATCCCTTTCACGAGGGATACTCGCTCCAGGAGTTAGAATTCTGGTACCTTAAGGTAAATTCTCTGGGAATATCGCCGTAGTTGTAATATACCCTAGGAAGCTACCCTATAGGAACTTCCATCAGGACGACATGGCCATCTCACCCAAAAATAGATTTTTCGCTTCGCTCAAAATCCGTTATATATATATATATATATATATATATATATATATATATATATATATATATATATATATATATATAAATTATATATACATATATATATACATATATGTATATATATATATATATATATATATATATACATGTATGAGAGATTAAGTTCATAATAACCAAAGGGGCCCTTTGAGCAAACCTGCGCGAGTGCACACACATAAGACAAGAATACTTAAAAAAATAAGTCATTGGATTAGATTTAGGCTAATTTAGATTTTCCTCAGACTGTCCGTTGGTCCCTAACTCCATTATTAGGTCTTTGAGGAGTTCAAGGGTAGAAATCCCGCCGTCCCTTCCCTTCCTCCATCATTGTGTCTTGATGAGATTAATTTCGAGGCGTTGGCAGAAAATGAAGTTGCAAGGATACTCACCCGAACACTTTCATAACTTAGAGACTAAATTCACATGATGTTCAAATCATTTCAAACGTTACAGGATTAGAATACTAATTAATATTAACTCGAAAATCAAGTATTCATCCATGAGGAAACCTGGTGGTGCAATGGTTCTTTATCTTATGAATTTAACTAATGATAGAATATTCATATATTGCTATCGTTAAACAATATAAAACAAAATATGATACCAGACGAAGACTAATACAAAAATGAGAAATGTGTATCACGCTGTATTATTGAATGTCTATCAAATCTATTTCTAATATGAAGGTGAACTACAGCGCTTAGATTTCAGAAGATCACCGGCGTCCATTGGCCGCCCTTAAACCTCAGGATTTTATTCACTCTACGTGATGTCCGGCCGACTCCATGGATCATGTATCAATATATAGTGATATTTGGAAACCACTGATGTAGTTGGGATACCTTAACGTGGTGAAAGGGTTTAAATATCTTCGTGATCAGCGAAGCTGTACTTGTCAGGGCCACCCATGCTAGGTTGGTTTGCTGTGAGAGATCAGACGAAAATTTCCCACCATCACCAGTCAACAGTGGCAAGTGTGGTGATGAAAACTGTCAAACTCCCAGTCTTGAATTTACATGTCTGAGGAGTTTGTCCTGCAGTTAACTAGAAACGATTACATTTGCTGTTATTTTAGTGGGTTGAGAGCCTAAGGAGACTGGAATGGGGTATCTAGGAGTCGTCAAAAGGTTGCTTCTGTTGTCATATCATATTTTGTATGGTTTCAATTCCCTTGGTCCGATCCCTTATTGCCATTTGTAGCGAGTGCTCTCACCCCAGTCTCCCCCATCCTTATCAATATATCTCATAGGAACAATAGTAGTCCATCTAGCTGATTTTTTGGCTGACCCTCAAACAAATTGCTAACAAAGGTTTTTAACTTTGATATTGGGCATGAATAACCTCTCTCTCAGATAAAAGAAAGTTTACCAAAATTAACCTTGCGGAAAGGGGTCAACGGTGTTGAGAAAATTCGTAGAAAATGTATCGAGAAAAATCGATGTCGGGGTTCTGGTATGTGACTTTTGTCCCCTAGTGAGTATATATATATATATATATATATATATATATATATATACATATATATATATATATATATATATGTATATATATATATATATATATATATATATATATATATATATATATATATAGTATACATATATATATATATATATATACATATATATAATATGTATATATATATATATATATATATATATATATATATATATATATATATATATAATACCAAAATACCAAATACTCTAAAAATACCAAATGTAGTAATGTGAAATTGGATAAAACCAACAGTTTTTATAAAGTTAAATATAATTATAACTTATTATGCCTTATTTTTGTCTCTTTTTTTTGTATTATTGCAGGAGCTTAATATTCTGTGAAATTCTAATTTCAGGTTGGCCAAAGTGAAGTTCCGATAACTATGGATGCTGACAAGTGTGCTATTTGCAACAATGAACTGTCCAGTAATGAAGAAACATTCATTATCAGCCAGAAGGTAATCGATTCCATTAACAAAGCTTCTGAACAATGTGGAGAGAAGATCATAATTCAGATTGGTCAACGTCTTCACAAGAAATACAGACAGCGTTGGATCAACCCCAAATACATAGAAATTGAACGTAAAAACACATCCACCCATGATGAAATACCATCCCGTGCAAGCTGCTCTTTGTGTGTGTTTAACTTTAAGGAACATTGTCTTTTTTTGTGGTTCTGGAGCAAAATCTGATAGAAAGAAAAGAGGTGTTGATGTTTCCCATGTAGAAACTATTGAGTTTAAGGACAGAGTGTTAAAAGTTTGTGAGAAAGTCCGAAAAAATGATGGCTGGGCATCCACTGTTAAAGGTAGGATAGGTTATGTAGCTGACCTTGTTTCAGAAGAAGCACGTTATCACAGAACATGTTTTGCAAACTTTGATTCCAATAAAAACATTCCTAAGGCATTCTCTTCTGCTGATTCTTCTAAGAAACAAATCTTGGTAGACCAGATGATTCAGAGAGCAAGCAGGCATTTCTGGAAGATGCTAATTATTTGCAGCAAAATGACGAGGAGCAACTCACCATTGTCGATCTTTTTAAAAAAAGGGAGGAAATTCTCGAGGACACTGACTTTGAACCATACAGTCTTTCATACATGAAATCTCGATTGCTAGAATATTTCAAAGACAAAATTATTGTGACTGAAATTAATGGGAAACATAATGTTGTTACATTCTTAAGTACAGCAAAATGTATTCTCCATTAGTTCTATGCACAGAGCCACTCAACAGACAATTCAGAATCAGAGGTCATTAGAATCATAGAGACGGCAGCCAAGCTTATCAAGAATGACATTAAAGGTATCCAGACAAGTTCAGAATATTACCCGTCTAAGAATGATCTTGAACAGGATACGATTCTTAAATATGTTCCTAAAACATTGTTGACCTTTCTCAGGAAGATATTTGCAGGCAAAGACAATGATGTGAAACTTGCATCAGTTGGTCAAGCGATAATGCAGGCTACTAGACCCAGAGTTATCCTTGCACCCTTGCAGTTTGGTTTAAAAGTGGAAATGCATGACCAATTTGGATCGAGGTTCTTAATTGACACTCTGAATAAGCATGGCTTCTCTTCATCTTACTCGGAAGTCCAGAAATTCAAAAGAAAGTTCATGGCGCCTAAACTGTTGCCCCTGTTGAAACTGAATTTGTGTAGTTCGTAGCTGATAACGTGGACCATAATGTAAAGAGTAGCTACAAAATTCCGCAGCCTTCGAGTTTACTTCCAAATTCAGGAATGGAAAGGTAGAAACCAGCTAAAACCTGACGAGTGGGGATGGAAACTTTAAGATGGTAAATTACAACCAATCAAGACTGACTTGCCAGCTGGTCTTGTAAATTTGTTGGCTATAATTAGGTGTAACTTTACTTTAGGGTGTAATTCAGCAGGCTGCAGTTGCAGGAAACATAGCATTCACTATTCAAACTTGTGTGGTAATTGCAAAGGCCTCCCCTGCACCAACTCACCACAGCCAGATCTTTATAAGGATGGAGTTACCTTTGACTAGTTCTTGACAAGAAATGTTCTTTGGTCCGTTCATGAACTTGTTCTGTGGTGATTATGCAAGAGCCTTGCCCCAGCATTCACCCAACTGACCATTCGTTTATTGTAAATTGTACTTATTTTGTACCTATTTTTTATGAAATGTCAGGAATTAATGTGAAAATTGTTGCCTTGAAAAAGGTTACTTGGTCTGTTTTTGTACCTTTTATATTCATTCATATTTGTATAAATAAAAAAAAGCATGAAAACAATGGCAGGGGATAGTCACTTTCTGGTGTTAGTTTATTGTTAAACATATAGCTGCTACCTATCATTATAATTTAAAACACCAAGAAAATGTCAAGCTGGCTTGGGGTGGGCCCTGTGTGGTTTTTCATGCTAAAATATTTTTGGATTTCCAATTAAATAAAGGTTTTTTGTCAGGAAAAACGTTTATTTTTGTCAGTAATTGTCAGGAATAATGGACATACTTGTCAGGAAATGTCAGGAATTTTATGTCTCGAAATTTAATATTGTTAAGGTGAATTTTAAAGATGGCGGCCGTTGACCCTTTCCGCAAGGTTAATTTTGGTAAACTTTTTTTCCTCTGAAAGAGAGGTTATTCATGCCAATATGCAAGTTAAAAACCTTTGTTAGCAATTTGTTTGAGGTTCAGCCACATTATGACTTGACTACAAGGGATTGAGGCCATACAAAATGACGAGACAATAAAACATTGAAAATGTATTATTACCACGGACAAAGGACTATGGAAATGCAATAAACTTCAATTTTAGAGCCAATGAAAATATGGAGTATTAACTTAATTTGTTTGGGTTTTCAACTCTGTTCTAGAACAGCATTAACATAGCTGAGTTATGAAAGCCATCTACAGACTATCGAAAGACACTCCAGAGCTCTTACATCTCAATATCCATTTCTTTTATACTCGACAGATTATTTATTGAATTGCCTCATTCAGGGTTTTTATTCATTAAGCGACCCATTCCGTCAAAAATCTAGCTCTTAGTGCTTCAAAAATATTTTACGGAATTTGAATATATGCATATTTTGTGGCAATTTAAAATCCCCAAAAAATCAAATGAATTGCCTATTAGCTTTAATAAGAATCTGGAGCGAATCGGAAAGTCTTATTACAAATCATTGGACTTTAGACCTACAAAACTATGAACAAATTAATAATGATATTATTAACTCCACCAGGAATTAATTGAGCTCTTGATATTTTTGTAATTTACAGATAATTGTATTAAACCCACATACTTCAAATGTTAAAATGTGAGGTAAGAAGCCTTCCATTGTCTCTCTGTGAAACGGCACAGCAGCCGTATTAAAAGTGTTATATTTGTTGAAGTATCTGACATTTGAGAGTTTGGGATTTCTGAAAATCTATTGTATACAACCGTTCACGTTTTGATATATTCACTCGTGTGATTACCTGTTAGAGTTTATATTTTTCTATTTATTGTTTTATGTGACGGGTTTTAAATACTTCCTATAAGTATAGATGCAGACATAGATTAAGTACATGCATATATTATGTACTAAACAAAACATAATTTTATGTTCCCAAAAGAAATGAGATTTTTTCAAATAATATAAAAAAAAAATTATGAGTATCATTTTGACTTGGAAAATGGTGTATCTTCTACGAAAATACAGGGAAAAGTAGACCAGTGAGGAAAGGAAATAAGGAAATAAATAAACTATTTGAGAAGTAATGTACAATTAAGATAAAATATTTTAAGAACAGTAACAACATTAAAACAGATCTTTCGTTATAAATTATATTAAGAAAATTATGTCAGCCTGTTCAACGTAAAGACATTTACTGCAAGTTTGTACTTTAGAAGTTTTACCGATTCAACTACCTGATTAAGAAGATCATTCCACTCAGTATCATCAATTATAAATACAGTGATACAGATAACAGTGATAACGAAAAGGATAAAGATAGAGTGATATTAGTCTATGTTTTCGACAAAGTAAAAATGAAGAAAAAAAAATGAGAAAAAAATTAATTTTGACATAAATTGAAAATGTTTTCCAACTGAAAAGAAGTAGGAAAAAACAATCTCACGACCTGATTCCCTCAGAGCTTAACATTTGGCTAAAGTTTCTCTCTCTAACTAATCAAAGGAAACATTAATAACTTTCTTTTGAGCATAAAGTTTAGAGGATAAGAAAAAAACCACGACTTTTTTTTCTTTCATTTCAGAGTTGTACTCCCAAAACAGTTTATGACAGCATCAAAATGAATGAGTTTTTACAGAATGGTTGACTAATTTCGTATATCTTTTTTTTTGTGCCCATAATTGTTACAAAAGAAAAATTCAACAGTAAGGAGACTGAATGTAACTCACACTATCACTCGATTTTTTTCTTCATAAAATGATAACAATGTTTTGCTAAGATAACACAAAGTGTATCATTTAGTGTATAAGTCTGCGTCCCGAGTTCTACTTGGATAATTTTCTCCACCGATGGCCTATACCGAATCTAATTACGTACTTAGATTTGGGGCCTATGCATGAGTCAAGGAAGTTACAGATATCAAATTCCCTTGGTATAAGTATGCAGATTGAAGGTATCTGGTCGGAGCTGTGCACGATTGCTCTCTCGACCGTCTCTTTATACCGTATGTCTGTCTATGCTGCTAAAGTTAACATTTTTAGTTTTAGTAAACATCGTAAATCATATATATATATATATATACACACACACACACATATATATATATATATATATCTATCTATATATATATATATATAGATATATATATATTTATATATATATATATATATATATATATATATATATATATATAGATATATATATATATATATATATATATATATATATATATATATATCTATATATATATATATATATATATATATATATATATCTATATATATATATATATATATATATATACGAAGCTCATCAATATATCACCAACGACAAAAGTAAAATAGAAAACAAAGCTCAAATCTACCAATGAAATCTCCCGTAAGAGTAAGAGAAGTACTGAGGCCATTGTTAAAAAGAAAGGCTGGTCCTTACGGAAATAAACCACCTCAACCACAAGTCTCCAAGGATATCAGCTAAAAAATGTTCCACGAACACAAAAGGATCAGAAGACATGAAGTATTTTTTTTCGATAGGACGGAAATGTTGAAATTTTAAGCTGGTGAACTGATCTGGGGCAAGCTTGCTTAGTGGCTTGGTCAGTCATTTTGTTTTGTCTTCAATGAAGGGAACTTGTTAAAGACCGAATGTCTAGTGAATATTCACTTTATACTCTTAAGTATCAGACATCCGTTACATGTCTCGTTCTTTCTTAAATCCAGACTGATCGTTCGGTTTTGACATTATCTCTTTCTCTCCAGCATAAGGTTTAAATTCTCTTCCGTCTTCCGTTTTCATTGCTACTTATAACAGTTTGTCTTTAAAAACGTTTGTTTGAACATTCTCTTCCTGGTTAGACCCTTAATCGGGTTCTTCCCTACCTTTTCTCTCACGTCTTCGCTAATAAACCTGATTAGAGCACCAATAGATAGACCGGACGAGCCAGGGATAAGCTCTGGGAGGTCTACTTAATTAACAAATAGATTAGATGCTTCCATTATACTACTATTATGAAAAAATCTAAAATACAGGAAGAAATATGTACACGAATGTTGCTATAACATCTAAACGAATAATGATACATTATAGAGGAAATGAATACCTTAAATCTTAAAAGTGAATATAGAAAGATATAAAAATTGATATATAAAAAAAAAAAAAATATGTGAATATATGAAAAGCCATAAACATAACTAGAGTTAGAAATAGACCTTATTGTTTGTTCTTTTTGTCCTCTAATGAACAAGGCAAAATCCCCGCCAATATCACGTGTAATGAGCAATTACCCTAAATAATTCAGCAACATACACTGAATATCCTAAAGGTATGAGAAGCTAAACATTATTTTATTTGCTTAAGATAACATGGTTTGCATGCTAACATCGCGTTTTCCTATTTTCTCACCAAAATCTAATCAATGAAAGTTGTTCAACTAGATTCCTTCTTTCGTTCTTTCATTAAGTTCTTCAGTGAAATTCTAAACAGGTTTTGAACGAAAGTAAATTAAATTAGCCATTTACTTTGACATTGTGAAGATATACGATACTACTTAGAGGCTTTCAGTACTTAATTCCTTACATCATAATGGTTTTCGAGGACACCTACTTTTATTAGAAAACTATATTGGTGGAGGAAGATGTCAAAGCTCCGGAGCCTTGGTCGATCCAAGTGGTAGATTGCAAGCTCTGGACATCGCCGCCGTTTCCATGGCAAAAGGAAGTTGGTTAAATAAAAATCGCAACAAAAGAATCATACAAAGAAAATATAAATTAAAGATTAAGAGAAGGAAACGGAAAAGTGAAAGAAGAAAGATTAGGGAAGAGAACAAAAAGGGACTAAATGAATAAAGGTACACCTCTACGTTGTGACAATGGAAGTAAATCCATAACATTTTGATATAAAGGAAAAAGGGAAGAAGATTAATGGTAAACAGTAAGGCAAAGGAAGGGGAAAAATACAGTTACAAGGGAACTTAGAATATGAAAGGAGTCGATAGAGGATCATTAAAATCAAAAGAGAATGCATTAAATGGTGACAAAACAAATGAAATAATAATCTTTAAATATAAAAAGAAAAGCAAATGAGGAAGAGAGCTAAAAAATGTATAAGCAAGACAAAAACCGATAAAGAGAATTGCTCCAATGAAAACATGCATTTTGCAATAAGCACATATCGTATAATACGGTCACTATTACACCAGAGAGAGAGAGAGAGAGAGAGAGAGAGAGAGAGAGAGAGAGAGAGAGAGAGAAATCTCTTACAAGGGTGGCATCGATGTAGGCCAAACAGCATCAGAATTCTATAATTATCAAGACGGTTCACAACAGAATCAACAGGAGGCGGATAATAATAATGTTTGTGTGTCAAACAAAAGAAAAAAATTCTTGGAATTGGACATCGTGTTGACTTAGTTTTGTATACTGAGAAACCTTCGACTGAGGTCTGCTATAATGAATGTTCTTATCCCCTTATCATTTTAATCTTCCAGGCCGACGAATCTTCTATATTGTGTATACATAAAGAGGCCGAGATCTCTAAACTAATAAAGATTTGATGACATAATTCTCAATGACACACTTCTTTTGGATATCATTATCATTAAAGACTGGAAGAAAACTCTGTTTATAGAAATTCAGTTACATAAGATGGCTGCATATGATTTATAATATGTTTTTACATTCTTCTTGTGAAAGTTTTCTCTTCTTCACTTAAGTCTGCAAGTAACTGTCTAATATTCTTGTTACTTCGTCATACTTGCTTCCTTCATCAGATATGAAAAAGTAACGATGAATATTGGACAGTTTATACTAAAAAGGAGAAAAAATTCAGAAGAAAAATAAAAAAAGTATTCTAAATTAAATGCAGCTAACGTTACCATCACATTCAACTCCCCATGCTGTTATTATTATTATTATTATTATTATTATTATTATTATTATTATTATTATTATTATCATTATTATTATTATTATTATTACGTAAGGGAAATATACTAAAACATATTGAACAATCTGCCTTGAAAAAGACTGCCTTTCAGTGAAAAAGATATTACCAAAACCAAGAACAGAAAAAAATGCAGTGGAAAAGAAAATGACGCCTAATTAGTAAGCCAATAAAGTGAAATAATACAAGCCTTATGAAACAGCACTCCATAAACATTTTGTCAAATAATGATAGAGCGCTAGAATTTCATTCCAGTTTCTCTTAAACCTAGAGCAAGACGTGATATTGAGGCACCTACACAGGCAATGAATATACAGTAGTGCGAAAAGAGCGACATCCTTTAGCTTTTTGTGATTTCTTGCTGAATTATGGCTTCAAAAGGTTCTTACGCCACCACTGGAACAGAATCAATTGCTGTTGTAAATAGCCCTTGTTTCTCTATGAGGTGCAGATATACATACTGTTACCCAAAACTACAATTGATATTAACTATTTCGTATGTATATCTGCAAGAGTGTTATGCTTTAGCAATAGGGTTGTAGTAGCCTATTGGAAATGCCTCTGTATGGCGATCCGTTGGACTGGGGTTCAAGACCCGCTCAAGCGCAATAGTTTCTTGTAGTGTCTGCAACTTTACCATCCTTGTGAGCTAAGGACAGGGGTTTTGGGGGAGCCTATAGGTCTACCTACTGAGCCATCAGTAGCCATTATCTGGCCCTCCCTGGTCCTACGGTAGATTGTGCGCTGATAATAAGTACACTAGGTATGTCAGTATCTAGGACATTGTTTTGCTAGACTAGAGCATTGTTACTGTCCCTTGCCTCTGGCATTCACGAATGACCTTTAAACCTTAATCGGAATTTTCAGTTCAAATGCAGTCTGAAGGGCAAAGTATTGTTCTAGTTATGAAATTTATAGTAATTGCATAAGAGTAAAACTTCATACTTAAAATAAGCTATAAATCACCAAGCTAAAAATGTATGAGGTGGTCGAACAAATTGGTGTTTGAATGGCCTTGTGGAAT
The DNA here is from genome assembly GCF_036898095.1 of Palaemon carinicauda. Lineage (NCBI taxonomy): Eukaryota > Metazoa > Arthropoda > Malacostraca > Decapoda > Palaemonidae > Palaemon > Palaemon carinicauda. The sequence continues at coordinate 224,796,936 of NC_090725.1, read as the reverse complement.
TAATTAAATTTTATCTCTTGGGCATCTCTGCATGTATGTATATATGTATGTATGTATGTATGTATGTATGTATGTGCGCTTAAATTTAATGTCACATTTGTATCTAACTTTTGTATTCACCTGAAGTTACACGAAAATGAAATTTGCTCTGCGAATCTGCCCTAGCTGGAATTCAAACCTAGGTCATTTGATATTCTTGATTTTGATGCATAGATGAAACGACCTTACAAATTGATTATTTCTGAGCAAACTACCTTATATACTAAAGTATATATCCTCAGCAACCTCTTTTAGTTTTATCATAAAGATACAGCTAGTTCCATGCTATTTCATGAAAAATGACGGTCCATAAGAGCTGATCTACACACATTTCCGCTCCTGTTTTGCCAAAGTCTTCTTTTCTGCCTTCCTTCCATAGTCACAATAATTTCATAGATCATACCTTCTCATATAGTCATTATAGAGTCCTTTGATCTTTCCCCTTATATATTGAGATAATTATTCCTATCAACTCTCCTTAACGATATTACCCTAATCCAAACTCACCGTGGATGCCCTGTTCAGCTGCTCATATACGCTCAACAACGCTGTCTTGCATTTAGTACCTTTCTAATATCTTTCTAATAATTACCTTTTTCTTAACATCGATACTCTTTTCTGAGAGTCTCTGGACGTACGTGAAATGCGTCAGCTCATACATCATTCATGTTTTCCCTCTTTCTATTCCACACATTCCATATTCCCTTGAAGATACTTTACTGACATAAAACAGATTCAATCCCTTAATATACAGAATCTCTCTAATCTCATTTTGTTCTCTTCTGATCCATTTGTTGATTATCATTATTTTTTTCTTTTGTTTTACACGATAAAAACTTGAAATTCCTCAATTAATACCTAATTTTCACGCCATTTCCTTTATGATTTACTTCTACCGTGTATGGTATTATGTTCTGTACTGGATGTGCACTTTCAATAGTGTCTGTCTGTATGTCTGTCACTTATTCTTTCATTAAACCTTTAATTCAGTTTCGACGGTTCACATATTTAATTCTCCCTTCGTAGTCCTTCCTCTTTATAAGTTGTTCTTCGCTTTTGTTCTATAGACTCCTTGTATTTTTTATTCAATATACAATTAAACATTTATGTCCAAGAAGTAATAAAAAAAACCCTTACGAAAAAAGTTTTTTTTAATAGTTTATTGCAAATATATGATATGAAGCAACATTAAATAAAAGTATTTTTAATTAGAAAAAAGAGAATACACTGACGAAAGAGAGAGAGAGAGAGAGAGAGAGAGAGAGAGAGAGAGAGAGAGAGAGAGAGAGAGAGAGAGAGAGAGAGAGAGAGAGAATAATTGTACGCCGAAGAACATAATCGTGAAATACCATTACAAGTGCCATAACAATTACCTTTCGTTGAAATAGACATTTCTAGATGTTATATTACCGGAAATTGCCCATTTACTTGATATACAGTTGAAATTTAATACAATCCAGACTTCTACTGGAATATTTGAGCTCGTATGATAGACGCCAAGTTGCTAGGGTGCTCCCTCTGTGATAATAATAATAATAATAATAATAATAATAATAATAATAATAATAATAATAATAATAATAATAATGATAATTGTCATCACCATCTTTAGTATTAGAACCATTGAGTACTCTTTCGAAAATATTCAGAATTAAGAATCATGTACATCAACATACATCGTGTAAATGTGAATGGATTTTTATCAAAATTTGGAAAAAAAATCTCTTGCAGTAAATGTTCCATCTGATAGTAATTTTCATAAAAAAATAGCAATTATTGCAAGTATATTATAGCTACACTCCTATAAACGGTGAGGTAAGAATAAACATTCTTCCTATAAACTTCCAGAACACCACGACCATATACAGTAAGTGCACGTGCACACATACAAAATACAAGAAGGGAATAACAGTCATTGCAATTCTTTATTGTAACACTTTTAGTGGTTCTTAGCACTGAATAATGAATAAAACCACCCGAACAAACACAAAATGTGCCGTAGGCACTGGTATTTTAGGCTTATTGGATGTGCTGCAACAATGAGAGAGAGAGAGAGAGAGAGAGAGAGAGAGAGAGAGAGAGAGAGAGAGAGAGAGAGAGAGAGAGAGAGAGAGAGAGAAGGATGCCTGGCATTTTCCTATATATGATGAATTGATATAAAGCCTTGTTATTTTTCATCTCATCCACTTCCTTTACCTATCTCTGCTGCAATTCGCTGCAGTCGACTGACTGCCAGAAATACAATTCCCCCGATAGGTTAACTAAGTCAAAATTTGTTTATGAGAAAGAATACAAACACTTTCTTCCGAACCTGGGCTTCGAGTGCGGGATCTCTTAATAGTGAGGGATAGAAGTTCTATAGATAAGATAAAGGAGAGAAAGAGTTTGTATGGAAAGGTCAACGATTGCACAGGCAAAGAGGACCACATCGAGAATAAGGTGAAATAAAAGAAAATGATAGGGGAGGTCCACATGCCATATGGTATTTAACACTAAAAAAAGGTAAGACTCTTTTGGCTCAATATCCAACAAAGGAATGCCAAAATCGAGATACTACAATAACTACAATATTAACAAAGGATGTAATAGTAATCATTTTAGTGATAACCTCTCGCGTTGTAGAGTAAATAGATAACCACATGATTAACAAAAATGCAACATCATCGTTTTTTTTTGTGGAAAAAGATCGAAGCTAACGGGGCACATCTATAATTTCCTATTATATCAAGTCATCCTGATTCTTAAAAGGACTAAATGGTTCAGAGCCACGCCTCTGAGTACAAGTGATTGATGATAATGGAGAAAAGAAGGCTCCGACCTTCTTCTGACAACTGGCTTTTTTTGGGCTCAAGCCATGTCGTCCTGATGGAAGTTCCTATTACTAGCTTCCTAAGGGATATATGTACTACAGTGATATTCCCAGAGAATTTTACCTTTAGGTCTCCAGAATTCTAACTCCTGGCGCGAATATCCTTAAAATTTCTCTCAAGGATATCGCATAATATCAGGGACGTATTCTTGACACGCCACATAGCAATCTGCGCCCCAAATAGCGTTTACGCTTCGAGGGGGAAAGTGGCAAAATTAGAAGGGGAGCCGTATCAAGGTTACCCTAGTTCCCATACTACTATTGAGTATCACAACAGCGCCATATCCAAGATGGCAGATATTCCTAATTCTGTAGCAATCTCGCACGGTGGTGTTCCCTGTTGATATGACCTTTTCGATTGATTTTCAAGGATTATTATGCAATCTCCAGCTTCTTTCGCTTCTGGAAAGTTGAGTATTGATTCTTTACAATGTGTGTAATTTAGCTCCTGTCTCACAGTGAAATTAGAGTAATTTATTATGATTTTGAGCTAGGCCTGTTACCGGAGGCGCCATGTTTCACTGTCGTTCGTTAGGCATGTGTTATTTAGTTAGTAGAACGACATTCCCAGTTGAAATAGCATTAATTATTTAATTATGAAGGCTATTTAGGCATTTTATACTTATAAAGATATTTATATGCATAATATTCCTTTTTCTATGTCGATCGTATAAGTCAGAGTTTCGGTGATTTAGGTACCCGAGATCTCGTCTTGCCTAGGTAACCTAACCTAGGCGATATAGTATACTTTCGACATTTCCTCGGTTACCCTCGTGTATAGGTTTATCAATTCAAACGGATATAGATATCTCCCAGAATTTTTATATAAACCGATACTCGTCTCTAGTGGAGATTTAAGGGTAAACTCTCTTTCCCTCTGAGTGTAGCCTTAGGCTACAACCCTAGTGGGTCGTGCCTCGAGTTTTCATTTAGGCATGACTAGCCTAGGGTTTTCTGTCCCTTCCCTTAACCGCAGATAGCAGGATTTGGGATTTGGTCAGAATCTCAGATTATTTAGTCTTGTGCCGACAGTCGGCCGGCAGGGTGAATAGCCATTCCCCTGCTGGCTAGGCTGCCGACATAGGAGGCTAGCCCTCCCTAGGAAGCACCTGAAGTGGTTGTACGATGCCGTCACCTTCTCCCTGTGGTCTAGTAGACTAGTCCTTTGCTCGCAGACCCTAGGCTGAAGAATAGTTATTCTTCTGAGGCCTAGGATGACGCCGGCACTGGAACTCTGTTTCTCCCTTCTTGAGAGGAGGCGGCACTGCTGCCGTCCCCTTAACTGTATTGGCAGACCCTAGGTTGGAGAATAGAAATTCTCCTGCCACCTAGGATGGCGCCGATACTGAAACACAGTTTCTTAAGGGTGTGTAGGACCAGCAACCTTGCCGGCTCCTTCCACACCTCATACAGGACCCTTTTCCCTCCCCCTCTGTTCTTTTGTGATGGCCGAGCCATTGTGTTTCTTTGTGCTGTCATCCTGCAATCTCACCATTTGCCGGTGGATTGCGGGGGCCGGCCTTTATGAAGGCTAGGAGAGCCTGTAGGGAGTTTGTGTTCGCTGCCGCAACAGTGAAACACGAAACCAGGAAGCTAATATCTTCCAACATCTGGGGTAGAGACCTCTTTCCAAACGAGGTAGTTAGAGAGGTGATTAAGAAGGCCACCGCGGAGAACATAGGATTTCTCCAAAAGTGGGGCATCTTTTCAAAGAGAAAGACTTCCACGGATGTGGGTCTCCAACCTAAAAGGAAGACGGAAACGTCTAGAAATTTCCCTCGGGCTGTTCAACAACATCCCACACTTATGATGACTGCGGTGCCACAGGCAAGCGGTCGAATATATAAACCTTCTGATCAGGCGAAGCAAAGAGATGCTTCTGGTAGGAGGGAGGTTCCTTCAGGATCGCTGGACCTTCGATCCTTGGGTCCAAGGCCCAATTAAAATGGGACTAGGATGGAAAAGAGATATGCCTCCACCATCATTTCCTCAACTCTTCCTACACTCCAACCCCCTCCTGGAAAAGTATACCTTAGAGCTCTAGAGCACACAGATGGTAAGGAAAGTATAGTCCATCGAATTCCAGGGAAGGCTGTTTGGTGTTCAAAGAAGGATTCAAGAAAACTCAGAGTCATTCTGGACTTGTCGCCACTCAACAAGTTCAAATAAAACAGCAAGTTCAGATTGTTAATCCTTCTGAACATATGTACCTTATTTCAGAAAGGGATGTTCGCAGTCTTGTCAAACCTGAAAGATGTCTATTGGCAGCTTCCAGTCAGTCACTCCCTCTTCTCCTACCTAGGATTCAAGTTACAGAGGATTACATATTTCCTAGGAAAGATATTTGTTGGACTAAACACAGTCCTAAGTATCTTCACGGGATTGGCGGAAACAGTCACGCTTAACCAAGGTTCAGGCAACAATGTACCTGGACGAAAGGCTGGGGTGGGCAGCACCCGAAGTGGTTAGTCTATGAGCATCCAAGGAAGTGTTCCGGTTCACGGAACATCGGGGATGCAAGATAAATTTCAAGAAGTCTCGATTCTTTCCAGCTCAAAGGCTTCAATGGTTAAAAAACCATTGAAACCTGTTGTCACACCAACTCTCCTTTCTCTTGGGGATGTAAAAGGAGATTGCAGGGTCGGTCAAGAGACTATGGTAATCAGTCAGGATTCCAAGACGCTAACAGGGAGGAGTTCTGAACTCTCTCTAGTTTGCAATAGTGACAGACCCTTTGCTAAGTGCACAGCTGAAAGATACGTTAAGAGTCTGGAGAAGATACGCATTAAACACTTGAAGAGATCTAAAAGGACCGATATCGGTCTTTCCTTAATCGCTTCCCAAACAATGGTCAAAGGCCAAAAGCCTATGGAAGACTCTGCCCTTGCAACTACCCCGACTATTGAAGATCATCCGCATGGATGCCTAGTCGGAAGAATGGGGTATTCACTCCCATCAGAGGAAAGTCCAAGGGATTTGGTCATTTCTATCCAAGGCCATGTTGCTCCTGTCGTAGGTGAGGAAACTCTCTCCACGCAGATCAGACCTCCTCAGGCTGATCTGGGACATCGAGGCGATAATGAGACGTCGGAACCGACAAGGCTAGAGAGCGTCTCATATAGTTTAGGTGATATTAGCCATCCCTTACCTAAAAGGATGGCACCTATCAGCAGTTCATGTACAATCAATCCGCATTGTGACAGCGGATGCTCTACTCGGGCTCAAGCCAATAGAGTTAGAATGGTCCACAGACGCAGACCTATTCTCTCCCAGATGGGAACAAGTTCCCGAGCTGCAGATCGACCTCTTCGTCACGAGCGTCATCAAGAATCTACCTCGATGTGTAGCCCCATACGAGGATCTTCTAGTGGAGATAACAGACATCATGTCTCTAGTATAGAAGGGATGTACTCAGGAATTCCTGTTCATCCCATCCATTCTCCTGCTGAAGGTCCTCAACATGCTGAGATCCTTCCAGGGAGGAGTGGCTCTGTTGGCTCCCAAGTAGCCCAAGAGCAACCGGTTCCCTTTAGTGAAGGAACTGAGGCTGAGGCTGGCCCTAGTTCTGAACCCAGGACTATCTCAGAAGGTTCAGAAGTTAATTGCCTTCGATTTATCACAGAAAGCCCAAACCCAGTAATTGATTGGGACTGTCAATTAAAGGGAGAAGGTATCAGCACTTTTAGTGTGATCCCCTTTTTAAATGAGTGTTACCATGGTGGCACTAAATCTGTTCAAAATCTCAGGTATAGAATTATACAGATAACACCCTTGCCGTGTGTATGTACTACACAGTGTCGATAGGATAAAACATGTACAGAAATTATGAAGGAAAATTTTATTAAAAACTTTTCTTCAGTCTGATAGTGGCACTCATCATTTCTTCCCTTTCAAAAAATGGAAAATAATTTCTGTATATGTCGCATGTATAATTCCTTTATCATGGTTCATTCGTTTTACTTGTTAACTCATTTGGTCATTTATTAGAAATAAATGTCTATTAGAATGTAATTGCGTCCTAATTTGTCCGACAATTTGCATATTTAAGATGCCAGAGTTCTTTGACTTATTCATGTAAGTATACTTCATATCATTGTATGATTGCAACCAATGGATATAATGGACACTGATATAGTTTCGGCAATATATACAAAGCGTGAGACTGTTTGTATACCCAGTGTATACTCATGTTTGTTCATACAATATATGCTAACCTTGAGGCCCCTTTTCTACCGTCTAGAATGACTTCCCTGTAGGGGGAAGGAAGCACTAACATTGTTTATAATTAGTGATGATGACGGATAACGGTAACGTCATTTGTCTCAAATGGTCCAGATGACCATAGAAATATTGTCCCAAGGTTAAGGTACTGATAAAAATCCACAGATACATTAATGCTCTGGTATGCTTCCATCAGGACGACATGGCTTGAGCCCCAAAAACGGACTATTTTTGGGTGAGATAGCCATGTCGTCCTGATGGACCCAGCCTCCTTTTCTAAAGAAAAGATTTTCGCAGAATTCCTCCCGAAACTACTGTATCTGTAGCACCACGCTCAATGCTACAAGGAATGTCCCCTATCTTGGATATGGCGCTGTTGTGATACTCAATAGTAGTATGGGAACTAGGGTAACCTTGATACGGTTCCCCTTCTAATTTTGCCACTTTCTCCCTCGAAGCGTAAATGCTATTTGGGGCGCAGATTGCTATGTGGTGTGTCAAGAATACGTCCCTTGATATTATGCGATATCCTTGAGAGAAATTTTAAGGATATTCGCGCCAGGAGTTAGAATTCTGGAGACCTAAAGGTAAAATTCTCTGGGAATATCACTGTAGTACATATATCCCTTAGGAAGCTACTAATAGGAACTTCCATCAGGACGACATGGCTATCGCACCTAAAAATATATTTTTCGCTTTGCTCAAAATCCGTTTTATGGAACGACAAAAATGAAGGCCCTCTATTCCAATAAAAGCTTCAATCCTTAACGGGAAAACCAATTTGTGACTTGATTTTCACTCATAACTAAGGAGAACAGAGATAAAAGCAGACAATGATGTTTGCTGTAGTGAGCCGTTTTATTTTGAAGGTGAACTTCAAACAAGAGGGTTGTAAGTCGTGTTGTCCCTTGACAAGAAGACAGTTCTTATGTCACTTGTCTTTAGATTCCAAGTCCCAAAACGACATGCTAACTTGTTCTATGTTGTGCTGTCACACGATGGCTGAAGTCACAGAGGTATCACTAACGACATACAGCAAAAGGGCTAACATGGATAGAGAAACACTTGTCCTGTCTGCATATTCCAAATCAATATGGCTGTTGCTTATATTAATTTCTTCGCCTCCCACATATGATTGACATTTACCCCACTTGCAAACAGAATAAACAAGAAAAAAAGATTAATACAAGTTTAATTTCTGATGAAAAAATCGACGCTCAGGCTTCGAACACAGCAGGCATTAACTTTAACTTACGTCTGTTGTTGACATAAGTGACTACTGGAAAGGAAAAATTGTTTTACTTAGCTCTAAAGTCTAAATGATGATCACCAATCCTGATGATTATGGCACTGGTAAAAGACATTTAATGTGATACTTGAAGTTAAGAAGAGGAGCAAAGTAAACAAAGGTTATCAATTTACAAACTCCTAAATTTCTTGATTATTTCTTTAATGAGGAATAGAGGGAAAATTTCTTGGTGACAGTGAAATCAATGTTGTCAGAAAAGAAAATTTATAACCAGTTTCCTGGTCTAGCCTATATGCCTATATGCCTTCAGGCTGTATATATAATGTGTTGAACGAAAGGAAAATTACTTTTTTTTATATATATACCCAACCCAATAGAAGAAACGATTCCGTTGGTTTAATATCTTTTGTTCAAACCGAGCATTAATGAAGTTGATGATGTAATTTGTGAAAATCTTATAATTGACGATGACGATTTGATGGGTGCTCAAATGTGAGGTAATAAAGTGATCTTAAAGTTATGGAATTAGAGTTTAAATGAAACTTTTCTAAATACATATAATGAAAACCTAATTTGTTTTCCTAATGGTCTGTAAGTAAAAGTAATTATTTTCAGCAGAGTCTTTACATTTGTCTAAATAAGGTACGCTCAATTTGATTTGCAAAACATGGCGTTGAGTGATGCATTAAGCTCATGCAGGAAAGTTACTGGGATACGCGATAATACTCCCACACTCGGTAGACGTTTAAAATGGAAATTAGGAAAGACATTTCATCGGCGCTTTTCAAAGGAGGACATGATACAGCTTGCATGTAACACTGACTGAAAAGGAAATGTCTTACACGTGGCAGCTTGAAAAATTTTGCTGAAAATTACTCCTTGCACATAATTGTGAACATTCTGGGGAATGAAAAGGATTTTCCGAGTCCTACCGAAACCACAAGGTAAGGAAACAAGGAAACGTCCAGGACATAGAGATGGAAAGGCAAAAAACGCTAAGTGAAGATACACCAAACTGAAATCATACTCAGGGTATTCAAGAGTATATACAATGGAAAATGACAACAACAAACAGCGTGCTCTAACATAAAAGAAGAATATCAAGTTTGACCTAAAAGACGAAGAAAAGGGTCATGATAACGAAGAATGATATTTGTCACAGAGGAGGTAATTAAGGACCAAGTTTGGATGTCTGAAATGGAAACTTTACCGCAAAAAACTACACCTTCTGAGGGCACTGTTATGCCACGATTACTGACGTCATCAAGAAAATGGTAAGCTGGACCTTGACTTGGAACCCGACGTTGTTCAAAGAGGAGGAGGAGGAGGAGGAGGAGGAGGACAAACTGAGGCAATATGTATTGAAGATGGACTAGTGGAGACTGATAGAAATTATTGAAAGTACGTTTGGTAACCGGAAAAGGAGAATTCAAAGGGAAAATTACGTTAAGATGAGAATCTTAAAGAAGAAAATGGGAACCCCGAAAAACCTTAAAAGCCAATTTTGGGACTTTTACTTAATAATCCACTGGAAATCTTTCAGTTTTCTAATCGTGTTTAAGATATATAATATGTACTTAAATTTTTATGCATTATAGTTTATAATTTACCAATTAGATATCTTTTCCTTCGTGATTTTAATTTACTTTTGAAAAGGAATCATTTTCTAAAAATTATTTGTCTGTGATGAGATAATGAGGCATGTCGTTTTATCCCATTCAATAGTGGTGGGAGTAATTCATAAAGTTAACGTTGCTGAGGTTTAGGTTTAAGAACATAGTGGCTCAATCAAATAAATAAAAAGATTTTTGTGTGTAAATGATGTAAAGGGTAATTTTAAGCACGTGGTAGGGCGGGATTACTGAGATAAATGTTTGTATTCAAGATTATTGTACATCCTGTATTATAAGACAACATTTGGCATTATGTAAATACTTGCAGTGTAGGCGCACAGGAAGTGGCTTTGGCAACTCAGGCATGTTATGTTCAGGTTCACTTGTGATAGGATTAGGAAACTGATTGAAATTCCAATTGGAGTTATTGAAAACCCAGCGAAGTGAACATCACCCAAATCTAATTAAGCTGGTTCGGTCAGCGGATCCCAGAGTTATTACAAAATGTTAGAACCTAGCCAAGATGAAAAGCTGGCAGTGTGACCAATAAAAAATAAAATGATAGTCCTTTATTCCAATTCTTTGAAAAAAGGGCCAATTGTGACTTTCACAAAAAAAATTCAAAATGGCAGCCAAGTCGTTTACCATCTCATGAAATACAAGAAATTTTGTTGGCATTTTAAAAACAATATTCCAGAGAAAAATGATTAAAAGGAATAACTGCTAAAAGAACAATGCTCACAAGAATTACAGTAAAAAATCCAGCTTTGCTGTCTTGGTCCCTAGTTGTTAGGAATAAAAAAAGGAATCTAAAAATATACGTTAAATGGGCAGATATATACCAATAAAATCTTAAATAGACTTATATCCTCCTTGATACAGTGATGTACGCCCTAACTTGATGGGCTCTCGAGAGTTCTAATCTCGCGTTACTTAGAGTTTCTTCACATATTTCACCTTTAGGTTTAATGTTTGGAGGAGGGAGTGGACTGAGAGGGCGTCGAGAAGTTGAGAAGTCTTTGTTGGTTTAATGTACAGATTACATATATCACTATGATGTGACTTTATAGTAGTTACCATTATCTTGATTATAGCTATATATCTTCGAAGATATTTGCTCTTTTTTTGCACTCTTGAGTAGAGGAGTAATACCAAGTTCTCACCTCAGAAATATTGTCTACATATCAATGTTACCATTATCAATTTTATTTTTCTTTTATATAATAATGTATTTATCAACTATTTACATTATTATGATTTATAGAAGGTAGAGATCGGTGTTCCCTAGTGTTAATGGTATACTTGAAGCTTTATACTGTGTCCGAGAAATTGGTAAAGATTTACAATCCATAGTATCTGTAAATTGAGTACAGAAAGGTGAATAGATTGCATCCTGTGAATAGGGAGTTGGAGCATTTGTAAGATTTGTTTGCATATAATTTTATAAGTATATATTATATAGATATATAGCTTATGTTATACGAAAGTTTTTGCTATTTAGAATTATACGCTTTCTGTAAATTATTATCTTGGAGATTATCCTATGATTCTCGAAAGCTTCAATCAGCTTTATCATTTTCATCACATTGAAGTGTGGCAGTATAGATTTATTTATGCACAACATTATTTCAAGATAAAACAAATCAAACAGAAATATATTTGTCATAGAATATGTAAGGTAAGAAATATTACATTCATTACGCATTCTATTTTATAGTTTACGACATTATTCAATCTTGTATTTTTACTTATGCACAGAGTTATGCATTCAG
>NC_090725.1:224772673-224780173 GCF_036898095.1 Palaemon carinicauda | reverse complement strand
TATATATATATATATATATATATATATATATATATATATATATATATATATTACTGCAAAAGAATTATTGGGTCATGCGACTGACCAGAGTGTACTGCATCGGATCCCTCTCTGGTTAATGCCCCTTTTTCCTTTGTCTACATACACACCAAATAGTCTGGCCTATACTTCACATAGTCTCCTTTTTCTTTATACAACTGACAACATTAAGATAACCGAAAAATTCTTCTTCACTCCGGGGGTTAACTACGGGCCTGTAATTGTTCAGTGACTACTTTCCACTTAGTAAAGGTAGAAGAGATTCTTTAGCTATGGTAAGCAGCTCTTATGGGAGAAAGAAACTCCAAAATCAAAATATTATTATCTAGTTTTGGGTAATGTCATAGTCTCTGTACCATGGTCTTCCACTGTTTTGGGTTAGAGTTCTCTTGCTTAAGGGTGCATTCATACACATGATTCTATCTGTTTCCTTATAGCCTTTCCTCAATGGGCTATTTTCCTTTTGGAGCTCTTAGGCTTATAAAGTCCTGTTTTTCTAACTAGTGCTGTAGCTTAGCTAGAAATATGTATGCATATATATATATATATATATATATATATATATATATATATATATATATACATATATATATATATATATATATATATATATATATATATATATATATATGTATATATATATATATATATATATATATGTATATATGTATATATGTATATATGTATATATATATATATATATATATATATATATATATATATATATATATATATATATATATAGACACTCAAGATGTATAAATGGACACGACTTCACTTCTTATGTATATTCTAAGACACATTAGTGTGTTCTGGTTAGCCAATTAAATACATGCAAATGCTACTCACACACATATTTAGTCAGCTTATTCTATTTTCCTCAACACGTGTTTCTTCTACTAATCGTATTGTCGAAGGATGAAAAAGTTAAACTTCCAAACAATTACCAAGTTTATAAAGTCCAATGTACATATCAACTTTTGGCTTATTATTTTGATATACATATTTGGTAGACGTTCATTATATATGTATGCAATTTTTACGAATTGATTTATACAAAATTCTCTAAAACATCGTAGTATTTTAAACTAAATTAATGACCATAAAACATAATCATTTCTTTTCTGATATTCCTGTTCAATAGAGTTTATGATTTTTCCAATTCATGAAGCTGAACACAGTTGCGTAGATTTTAATCGGCTTAATAAAATTCATTAATACTACTGATGAAAAAGGTAATAAAATTAATTGTAATACTACTGCTGCGTATGAGGACGATGCTACTCAATCTACTTCTTTTTCTATTATTTTTATTGATTTCGATAACAATTTCTTTAGATATTTTTTTTCATCCTTTAATTTTAAGTTTTAGCCTCAATTTTAGCTGTATCCTTCAAATGGTGATAAGAATATATATATGACTTCAGCGAATGATAATCAAGTAATGACTTTCATCTTGATCACATTAAAGTAACCAATTCCTATTAATAGAATATTTATGATTAGTAATATCAAGAGTAATCTGAAGTGCTGTCTAATTGTTATGACTAGCTTACCTTTACAAAAGAAAAGGGTTTTGTGGGTTAGTTGTTTGTTTGTTGGTTGAAAGGATTATGTAACATGTTAGGTCTTGATTTTGATGGATATGGAGCCAGAGTTGGTCCTAGTAATTAGATTCAGGATCCCTATCGATGGGCTGGTGAATTGCTTATCCTCGGGGGAGGTTTAGGACATACGAACACTATCGTTGTAATGATCATCTCCGGTGTAGGAACATTCTAGTAGTAAGATATGTAATTCTCTTTTGTGGCACTGTGTTTTTTCCTTTTCTCTTTTACTGTCTAATCGAGACAAAATTCCTATCACAGCCAGTTCCTTATGCTTTCTTCAGGTATGAGGTTATTGGTTTTTGGGATGGGATCACTAGTCCCAGGTGCCCCTGTACATAAAGTTAGCTATTGAAGTTCGTGATATATATTACCAAGTACCCTTATACAGTAACTAAATATGTCTAATTAAGAAAATATAAATAAATCAGTAAGCGACGCATAGTGGTATAGGCTGAACTTTAAAATAATTCATAATAAAATGATAAGCAATCAATATCATATATGAAAGACGATTGGAAATCCGAGTTTGAAGCATGTAGAGGAGAATGATCTCCCAAAGTAGCATTAATGTCTATATTAGACCTCAAGTGTCCATTTCGCTATCAAAGTCAGTAGAGGCCTTTGTTCTACGGTAATATGTCGTGGCTATCCGGTTTGCGACACTACATATCAAGTTGTGCTGCATCTTAGATATTTCATGTATATATAGGCCGACAGGGAAGGAATGTATAAATTTGATTTGAGGTTTATAAAATAATGTTTTTGCAAACTTGAAAGAAATTTAAAGATAGAATGTGATCTGTAAAGATCCAGTCCAAATCTCTTGCAGTTTAAAAGTAGAACAACATTACTAATGTACATTCACTGTCTTGCTCCTTTAAATTTAAAGCTTAATAATTGCAATAACCCTACGGATAGTATCAAATCATATTGTTAGAAATAATGAGGAAACCACCAAGTCATCTTCTCTCAACTATCTAGTTGGTCTGGCCCAAAACATTCTATTATTCCTTCTAATAATTACATTATACTTAAAATGCAACAAAATACGAATTAAAGTGTAGTGATTCTTGATAATAAATTTACTTTTGAGACACACCTTCGATCTGTATCTTCCTCAATTGCACAAAATTTGGCTTATTGAGAAAGTCTTTTAAGTCTTCTATTAATCAATCTATTCTGAAGAAGTGTTTTACTTATTTCATTCTGTTTAGATGAGAGATGAACGGGAGTGAGGCTTGGGTTGGGCTACATGTAAACAATGCTTTATTATTATTATAATAATAATAATAATAGTAATAATAATAATAATAATAATAATGATAATAATAATAGCCACGTGTTACTCAATACCTCACTCAAACTAGCAAATAGAATTAATTAAATAATTTAGACAAACTGAAAACTTCATCCTACTCTTTATGACATCTCAAAGACGTATTATTCTTAATAAGGATAATGATTTGGTAATCGGAATTTATTTCTCTGATAGAATGTTATAAAAACATCTTATAAGGGATTGCCTCTATATATTCTAAGGAAAATATATCTTTAATTCCTTTAAAGAATACTTCAGCTACTGGGGACGTAGCTAGAGCGTTTGAATGTAATTTCATCGAAATTGCGGTTAGTTTTTCGAACAGCCACGCTAAAATACTCGGAGTAGCCTTATGACTGTACATTTTAGTATTCTGATTGGCTAAAACTTCCTCAGCTGCGATTGGCTGTTGCCTTTGTTTACTATAACTTCATAAACACTCACATCTAACATCGTAACCAAAACAGTCAATTGTTCCTTCGAATAATTTAAATCATACTTGAAATATGAAAAAATACGAATTGCAGTCATATACTGTAGTTCATTTCCTCAATATCTCACTCAAACCAGCAAACAGAAATTAATCAATCATTGAGACAAGCTTGACCGTTCATCCTACTCCTTATGACGTCACAAAGGCATATTTTTTATTAATAGAAATAATTATTTGGTAATTAGTATATGTCCCTCTGATAAAATATGTTATTAGAAAAATCTTTATATTTCTTTTAGAAATATATCTCTGATTCACTTAAAAAAAAAAATCTTCATGGTTGTTTCTCCATAGATAGAGCGTTTGAAAGCGATCTCATGGAAATTCGGGTTTTTTTCGAACAGCATTTCATAAATCACCGGAACTTGCTTTTGGTGGGATATTCTAGTCCTCTGATTGGCTGTAACTTCTCAATTATGATTGGTTGTTGTACATGTTTACAAATTGATTCTTCCTTAAGAAAAATTATGCATTTATTTAGCATACGTATTTGAACAAGATCCATTATCTTTTGAATTACTAAATGACTAATATTTCCAGTTTGTTTTCATAAAACTTGTAATGTTTAAGTATTCATTTATCAACTATAAGTATAGGTATTTAACCTCTACCCAGTTGAATTCATTCATACAATATGAGACTAAATGACGTCACATACAATCACCAATCACAGGAGAGAACGAATCAACCATTGAGACACCAAATATTTCCCGCTAAGAAAACGCATAATGTGAGAGGGTTCTTCTACCTTGTGGGCTACTGTTGGAAACAGAGTCCAATTCACACGAGATATTTCATTCAAATGCTCTAGTTAAGGAGCTTTTTTTATCCTATTTTTCATGTTATACATACAACAATGATATTCAAGATCCATTTTATTATCTAATGATTGTTTGGAGTTTATTTTCATAAAATTTTTGGTTTTTAAGTCCTAATGAGACACCTGATATTTCCCGCTAAAAATGCATGAGGTGAAAAGGTTCCTTTGGCTTATGGGCTGCTGTTGACGAACGAGTTAAATTCACACGGGGCATTTCGTTCAAACGCTCCATTTAAGAGGGTTTCCGCTGCTGTTTATGGACCAGTTAAATGTACGCGAGTCATTTCATTCAAAGGCTCTAACTAAAGGTTTTTTATCTTAATTTATATATATATATATATATATATATATATATATATATATATATATATATATATATATACAACGATGATCTTTAAGTAGCCTGAGTAAAATATTTTCGTATCTTTATATTTCTTAGATATCATTCTAATGTTAATCAATTACAGACTTTCCCTCCAGTGAAATTCATTTATATAAAAATACAATTGCAGGAAATCCCATACAAACATCAATCAGAGCTGAGAAAGAATCAGCCAATGAGACGGCAGATATTTCCCGATGAGAAAACGCACAAGGTGAGAGGGTTCCTCTGATTTATGGGCTGCTGTTAGTGAATGAGTTAGTTATGTTTTTTTTTATAATTTTAATTCATACATATAACGATGGTATTTAAGTAACATGAAAAGAGTATTTTCAAATATCTTATATCGTTTAGATATCATTCAGATGTTTATCAATTACAAAGTTCTTTTCAGCCTTCAGTAATCACACTTTTCTTTTCTTTTAGGAGGGAGAAACGTATATAATATGATTTTATAGTGAGAAATGCTCTTAATATGATTTTTATATAAATTTGATTATCATCATTATTTTTGTCAGTTATTATCATTTTGAATATTTTGTGAGATACTGTTCAGAATTTAGATCTAATATTTTTTTTATTATAACTACCTGTATAGCGATACAAACAAAGTGATACGTTCTAGTAGTTGATGATAATGATAATAAGACGATGGTGATGATAACAGGGCCGTTATGTGTCAGGTGCACTGAGGGAAAACTCGGCAAAGCAAACTTTCCAACGAAAAGTTTTCCTTTATAACTGTTATTGAGAATCTTCCTTCCTTCCTTCCGCTTGAAATAACATTTCGTCTTCTGGGAAAGAGGTCAGGTTATTTGTTGTGCTTTCTACGCCTCTCTCTTTCGCTGCTCCTCTCCTTTCTTGGTATCTTGTTTAATTCTTGGTTATTTGTTTATTTATTTCTCAAGTTATTCCTGTGATTTCATTTTTATTGTCTCAATGCTTTTCCTTTGTTCTGCTCTTATGGCTTTCAAGACTCTTAGGGTCTTAGTAATTTTTTCCAGGAATTTTTATGCATTATGCTATTCTCTTTTTGTGTATTCATTTTGCCGCATTGTTTTTTATTCCCTCGTTTTGCGTTAGTGCCTTCATACTTTAATGAAGCTAAATACTATATTGCCGTAATTTTTATTCTACCTTTCCTCTCAGATATTTTTGTTATGTTTAGTTTAAAATCTATAAATCATGATAATTGAGTATTTTAGAGATGGTTTTCATTATCATCGTGTTGGGATTTTTCTCATTTGCTTATTTTTTGTTTTTATATCATGATCAATAATTATGTACTATGCCTACTACTAAATTTGGTAGGACCATACATTCTTGTTGTCAAAAACGATAGTTAAAATATAGGTATAAGGAAATTAGTTACAGCTGTATCAGTAGTTAAATCAGTCGCATCAATAATAACAAAGCTAAAATTGATTTACAGACTAGGTTTTGACTCATACTTAGAGGTATTATCCTGCGAAGAGTAATTGAGTCTTTACTTACACTCCTGCATTGTTACCGTGACCGAGACTAGGGTATTTGCTCAATGAAATTATTCAACGAAGGGTAGAATGGGGAACAAAACTTGCTTATTCATACACAGACCTTAATGTTTCCTGAAAAACTGTCTCCGAAAAAAAGCTGCTAAGAACTAGAAGTTTAGAGACTGGAACAGTTTTGATTGTTGAGGTCTAGATATTCATCTCGCCGGTTGAAAATTAGATAAGTTTAACATTTAGAAACAAAAAGGTATTGTTATATTATAACTAGTCTATATATTTAGCGCACATTGTTGGACAGATTTCACAATAATGTATGGAGCTCTATATTTTTAAGATAATGCTGAGCACATATTCTTGGCGTAAAAACAAACACCGTTTTATCACCAGTATAAAGTGAACAGATTTTTTCTCAATTCATATTAAACTAAATTTAGTTCTAAGTTCCTAAACGATACTTTTGTTGTGTATTGATATTGTATTTAGTTAGAAATACAGTTATGTATGATTTTCATTTTGAATTATACGAAATAAAGAAGCCTACTTGACGGTCTCGGATATATTATCTTAATAATCATTATTTATTTGAATCAGAAAAGAAATGAGACGTTTAATAAATATGTTATTCGTGCAGTTGCGTTTCACCATAAAATTATGGATCATGTTTTAGTTGGAAAAAAATATTTACTTTGGCATTGTATTCTCACAGATCTCTGAAGTATTTTCAGCCCACTATTACTGATTTCTAAAAGCTTTAAAAACTAACCGAATTGCTAATAATGTCAGAATATAGAAAATATTGGTTTATAAGTAAATTAATGTTATTAGTCTTTTACAGTTGATGACAAAATGGCCTCTCTCTCTCTCTCTCTCTCTCTCTCTCTCTCTCTCTCTCTCTCTCTCTCTCTCTCTCTCTCTATATATATATATATATACATACATATATATATATATATATATATATATATATATATATATATATATATATATACAGTATATATGTATATATCTAATGGCATCTCTCTCTCTCTCTCTCTCTCTCTCTCTCTCTCTCTCCCTTTGCGCATACGTATCCATTCCAAGGTATTTATAAACGCCCACAAGCATCAGAGGAGACTAATTAACCGTAGTTTAATACGACTGCACCACATGTCCCGTTCGTATCTTCATGCGCAACTGCCATTAACCTGGTTATCATTTACCCAGAGTGGAATCAGCCGTGTAATGAGGAACGCTTGGTGAATAATGCGTCTGTTTATGCATCACACGGATGCGATTAATACCACGTCATTTTGATGGAGGAGACATTATTTGCTTATTAGTCAAAGGCCATTTCAAAATTCAAACA
>NC_090725.1:224750173-224765173 GCF_036898095.1 Palaemon carinicauda | reverse complement strand
CCTGAATCCACAGATTCAGCCTAATATAAATAATCTGCAACCACGTTATCTTTACCTGATATATGCTTTAAATTAATACAATATGGTTGCAAACATAATGACCACCTAGTTAACCTTTGATTATTATTCTTTCTTTTATTAACAAAAGTTGAAGGATTATGATCTGAATAAACTGTAATTTCTTCATACTATTGTCTATTCACAAAAACTTCGAATATTCTTATTGCTGCGATTAGTGCTAGTAGTTCCTTTTCAACTGTAAAGTAGGCTTGGTAATACTTCTTCAGCTTTGACGACATAAAACAGACAGATTGGAGAATTACTTCCTTGCCTTCTTGTAATAGGACAGCTCTAATCGCATTGTCCGACGCATCCACCTGGATAAGGAATTTCTCGTTGCAATCCAGTGCTTGTAGTATTGGTTTCAAAGCTCATATGGTCTTCCTTTGACTTTTATTTCTTTCTGTTATTTTGATAACGTAGGTCAGGTCACTGATCTCCAAAATCCTTAATAGTTTTGGAAGTCGTTGGCAAAAGGGAATCTCTTTATCGGTAAGTAAACCAACACCTGTTGTTCTACCGCAAACTGTCTGTTCTTAATTTTCACACCAAACCTTTTCTTCATTTTTCCTTGGCTTGTTTTTATGCTTTCTAGGGAAAATTTCCTTATCTTGCAGATAATTTTCCTCAAATTCTTGACATATTCTCCATCCATTTCCTCTCGATCCTTCCATTTTTCTGCCAACATTTTAATCGGTCCTCTTACTTCTCATCCAAACACCATTTCATTTGGGCTACATCCCATGCTTTCTTGATAAGCATTGGATACCTCAAATAATATCACGGTAGTTCGATGTCCCATTCATTTATTTTTCCGTTGCAGTACTTTGTTAACATACTCTTCAGGGTTTGACGGAATCTCTCAAATGCACCTTGAGTCTCTGGGTGATAAGTAGTAGACAGTTGATGTTTCCCTTCCAACCATTTCATCGCGTCCTGAAACAATTTTGACGTGGAATTTGTTCCTTGGTCATTCTGAACAATTTCCGAAATACCAAACTTAGTAAAAAGAGTCTAGTAACTTCTCAGTGATTATTTTGGCACTGATGTTCCTGACGGGTATAGCTTTTGGGTATCTCGTCACTGGATACAATAAGGTTAACATATATTCATGACCTTTCTTCGTTCTTGGTAACGGTCCCACAATGTCAATCCTTACCTAGCTGAAGGGTTCTCCTCGCACTTCAATCACGTGTAAAGGAGCTTTCTTGATGTACTCATTAGGCATTCCAGCTATCTGACAAACGGGACATGCAAGGCCAAACTGGCTCACTTCCTTATGCATGACAGGCCAGAAAAAAGTGTTTCATAATCTTCTCCATCGTCTTCTTTATTCCCATGTGACCCGTCTTATCCGCTACGGTGATCATCTGTCTTCCAAACGGTATGTCCCCCAGTTGACATTCCCAGGGATATCAGTGGGTTTATGCTTTTTCATAAGCAATCCATCCTTAAGGTAATAACAGGTAAGAAACTGCTGCAGCTCCGTCTCATCTACCATGCAGTACAATAATTCGGTTAACATCGCATCTTTCCGTTGCCATCTTATCAGCATTTTCCAAGTCATTTGTTCTACTTCTAATGCTGAATTTTCTCTTCCTTCCAAATCCATTACTTGTCTTTTTGTCTATTCGTCTGTCATTCCTCTTCTCTCGGGCTCTCTCGGAGCTCTCCTCTTGCACATCATCATGGGAATCCTCCTTTTCGGTAAATAAATCCTTTAAGTTTATCACTCCTTTGGTTTCTCTGTCTTCTTTTGCAACCACTTTCTCCATCATACTCCTAGTTTTGAGGAAACAGATACGGGTAGTCCTTCTCCAGTTCAGTTGTAGGACTATACTTCAATGATTTCTCTGTTACAATGGGACAAGGCACAAACGGCGCCCCACCAACCTCATTACCAAGCAGGACTTCTACTCCTTCAGCAGCCAATGAATCCTTTGCCGTAAAATCAAAATGACCTGTCAACAACTCGCATGACAGTTTAAAATGACAAATAGGTGTAAATTCATCTCCGCCTATTCTTTTCAAAATGGCGGAATCTCTAGTGAGAGACTGTTCCACCAACGGACGTACACCTCGTGTCACTACATTATGGTTATAACCTGTGGCACACAAAATATTGACCGGGATCAACTCTCTCCCATCTAGAGTGGCTAAAATACCGTCATAAATATACGGTTTAAAGGCATCCATGCTGTTTGGGGTTGTCCTGTTTGTCGTGCAAACATTAGCTGGCTTATTTTTGTTGTCGTCCTTTCCCGTTTGTTTCTTCGTCTTTGCGTTCTGTGAAGTTCAAGCATCCTTAACCACATGGGTGACTTCTTTCAGTTTGTTCGACCATCATTCCTTACTGATATGGTCTTTCTTGCCTCCATTATAACAGACGACATTAATTTCCTGCACATCTTTCACGATACCTGAAGGAGGACGATTCGATTTTTGCTGTTGTGGTATTAACTCATTTTGCTTTGAAACAGTACCAGTGGTACTTACGCTATAACACTGAACTTGTTCACATAGTTATTACTGAACTGGTATCCATGGTTCGGCGAATACTTGACACTTAGTCGGAACAACGGTTGAAATTTCATACCCGAGGAGGCTTTACGGCTAATAATATTATAATCTTCACTCAGCGAAGTGGCTCTATCAAGTTTCTTCTCCTCTCTCTCTCTCTCTCTCTCTCTCTCTCTCTCTCTCTCTCTCTCTCTCTCTCTCACCTACGTTCATATATCTTCCAACTCCATGCGTTCTTTCTGAGGATATATATATATATATATATATATATATATATATATATGTATATACATATATATATATATATATATATATATATATATATATATATATATATATATATATATATATTGCCTTGGTCTAAGATTTCTTTACCAATCCCCTTACACTTCGGGCTAAGACATCCAAACTATATTTCATAAATTCATTCTCCACTTGCTATAACTTCCCAATATGATTTGGGGTTCTAACTTTCCATTTCCAGTTACCAATTTCAAATTTTTCTTTAGTATTTATAAATCGGGAGATTCCTAGCACACCGCTACGGCTGAGACGGGGCGCCATTCTACCATGATCTCTTTCCATAGACTGACTAAATCCATAGACGATTCATTAGCTGAATTCATCAAAGGATAGCAGTTCCTTGTGATTCGCAGTGCCTATATAACTAAGGCAAGCGACCCCTGTCGGTCCATGATAATTCCAGTATGATCATCTGCCAGGCACCAGGAGTAAAAGCGGAGGAGACATCTTGTTTTTCCCCTTAAACCCAATCCGCCACCCTGCTGCCAGTGACTTCATCCAGAATTAGGGGGGGAATTTCCTCAGCACCCAGAGTTCTCGTTACTCCACCAGGTTACTCATCCGCTTATGTAACCGTTAGCAAACATGAATAGCTAAGATGATACTACCTAGCACGGTAATATATATATATATATATATATATATATATATATATATATATATATGTGTGTGTGTGTGTGTGTGTGTGTGTGTGTGTGAGTATGTATGCGTGTGTGTACATGTGTGTGTTGGTGTCTCTGTATGTCAGTGTGACTCAGTTGCTCATTAAAAACAAATATTTCGCTGCTGACTTGGCAATAAATTATTTTGTTATCAGTTGAGCGAATCTCAATAAATTGATTTGATCAAAGTATCATGTTTTGGAATGCTATATTCTGAAAGCTTCAAACTGACAAAAAGGGAGTAAAATCCATTTTTACCAGTGCATTTTCAAACATCAAAAGGGTCTCATACAGCAATGCAAATATAATGCCACACTATAAATACTCCGTGATTGATATTTTAATGCATTGTATGTTATTATCACTTGATCTAATGATTGAAAATAGTCTGCATTTTCATTTAAAAGTTGAATTTCAAATAGTAATGCTGATTATTCAAGCCAGTTTTATTGCATTAGTTAAGTAACCAATAATTACACCGTATTTCACTGATCCACAATAAAAGAATGGCATACTTTTTAAGACGAGTCATATTCTTTAAAAGTCTCTGTCTGTCTGTCTGTTTGTCTGTCACTCTGCCTGTCTGTCTCTGTCTTTCTGTCTCTGTCTCTGTCTCTGTCTCTGTCTGTCTGTCTGTCTCTCTTGTCTGATAAGTAATTTATTTTAAGCCTTCCATCTCCTGTTACAAGGAGTTACAAGATGTTACAAGGATTTAGGATATCTCGAAGACTTTTCAATCCATCTGTGGAGACTTCATTTACTATTGGATAGAGCAAATTAGTTTATAAATTTAGAGAGGTTTTATGATCTTATCTAACTTATTCTTCAATTAATTTACCTTGTTACTGGTCACTACATCCACTGGAAGTCTGTTTAAGGTAATTGCTATTTTGTATGTAAAGAAATTACCACATTGAGTGGTATTGTATCTTTTTTATTCCAGTTTGTATCTGTTACCTCTGAACTGATTTGTATTATGCAAGCAGAGGTTGTTGTACTCCACATCATGTTAACTTTGCATATTGTAACTTAAAATTCAATTTGCAAAATGTGATGTGGTAAGGTGTCATCTATGTCCATTCATATTACCATCCAGTTTACTATATAAGTATCAGTTACTTCCATGCTAAAATCGATTTTGTTTCTTATTTGATATTTTGAGGAAATAAAGTAACAAAAAATCAAAGGATCCAAATTGTTCGTAACACCTAAACTACCGTTTAGGGCCCTTTTCAAAATGGCCACCACCGAATAGACTCAGTCATATCTCAAGAACATAATAGCTGAATATGATCATCTTTGGAGCTAGCTTGAACAGGAAATTTTGAAGGTGCTGGGTCGAATTTTAAGTTTCCTAGATTGATTAGAGGTGAAGGTGTTAATATAAAGTTGATAAATAGATGAGTTAATTTCAAATGCTGATATAGATGATTAAATATTCAGATTTATAAGTGAACATATTTCCTAAACAGTTATCAGTGATTATCCTTTAATTTCTATTCCTACAATAGCCATCATGATGCAATCTTTAGTGAATGTCAACCTGACCCCTGTGCTTACAGTAGTAGAACTAAGTAAAGCCCTTCATAAGTGAGATCCAAAAGTGGTTATATTTTTTAGGATGTTCAGTCTTATTATGAAACTTATGTGCAAAAGCAAGAGAAGCAGGAAGGAGTTGAAAGGTGTCCCAATATCTCGGCTAATACTTAAAGAGAAAATTAATAACATGTTCACCTGATCAGTCCCTACAGGCAAGAAGATTGATAGGGCTAACTGGCCACTTTAGCGAATCAAATAACCTACTACTTTGATCACACTGTACATTGTCAAAATGAATGATCTAGAGAAAGTTGACCCAGCAACACGGGAAGCACTCAGGTCTGTAGAATTTATCGGGAATAAATCTGAAACCCCATCCACAAGTATTTTAGCCGACTAAGCATAGGAGCAATAGATAAAGTTAAAAAAAAAAAAAAAAAAAAAAACATATTGGCATTGTTGGGATCAGTCAAGATGATGTGCTAGGTTGCCTCACCAAGCCTACTGTGATAGCACTCCCCAAGGGATCGAAACACCTTTGAAGAGTAATGTCTCATTGCACTCATTTCTCCTAAAGCCAAACAGCACATCCTAATCTTTGAAAAAAGTAGGTCAAAACCAATATGAGGAATTTATTAAAGATCGTCTTCTAAAAACTTCTAAAATATCCATTTGGCACAAAATGGACAAAAATGGAAACTGAAGACATTTTCCAACTCGATGGACAAGAATTAAATTTCAGTTAGTAACAACACTATCAAACTAAGGGAAGAGTGCCAGTTGCTAGCATGAGTTTTGGTCATATAGCAATCTCAAACAATCCCATTCACAAAACCCAAGCTACAAGTTACAGTTGGTGAATAGGAGTTGGCTATGGTACCATGGTCAATATTTGCTGTGGACGGCTCCCCATTCCTCTGCAATGACAAAGCAGGCAACATGCAGGTAGTGCATTAGCTGCTCCTTCAATGATGTATAGGAGAAACTAATGCTCTAAACGTGACAGGTTTGACCTCTAAAATGAAAATTCCAACTGATCCTGTGCTAATAATGGATGCAATGGCAGTGCTCTAATGCATGAAAATGACAACTGCCATAACAAAGATATGTTATCTTAAGGAGGCTTTCATAGAACGGATCAGTAGACTGTCAAATGCCCTTTTTCATATGAATCAATATAATCATTCAATAAACTGGAAAAATTGTAGAGGTACTGTATTGCAAAGGTACTGTAAAAAATGTAATAGAATCTAGTATTATAAAGATAAAGCCTGAATGTGTATTCAACATTAGTAATGGTCTGCATAAATTGCATAACTTGATTATGACTAATAATGGTCAGCCATTCAAAATTATGTAAATTCTCTTTGGCCGTTTTGTTTTTAGGACCACTTTACGTTCAAGTACAAATTTTGACTGTGGATTGTTTGCCTGTTTGACTATGCTAGTTAGCTGATAAGATGTTCCTGTTTCTTTTCTTAATGTTTATTTTTATTTGGTGTACTTATTGAAGTCTTTAGCATGTTAATCAATTTGTCCTGTACCCCGAAGAGGTGCATATTAAAAGGCATGAAAGCTCCAGGTACTAAAATATTTCATTATTTCCTACTGAGGTGGGGTCAGGGATTGGGTCATTCATATGAAGAGAATAAGAAGAAGTTTTGGAAAGAAGTGAAGAGAGTAAGGAAGGCTGGCTCAAGAATTGAAGAGACAGTGAAAGATGTAAACGGAAGGTTGTTAAAAGGAGAGGAGGCAAGGAAAAGATGGGCGGAATATTTTGAAAGTTTACTGAATGTTGAGGATAATAGGGAGGCAGATATAATTGCTGTTGCAGGTGTTGAGGTGCCAGTGATGGGAGATGAGAATGAGAGAGAGATTACAATAGATGAAGTGAGGAGAGCACTAGATGAAACGAGAGTAGGAAAAGCATCTGGTATGGATGGTGTGAGAGCTGAGATGTTGAAGGAAGGGGGTGTGACTGTACTTGAATGGTTGGTGAGATTGTTTAATATGTGTTTTGTGTTGTCAATGGTAACAGTAGATTGGGTTTGTGCATGTATTGTACCACTATATAAGGGTAAGGGAGATGTGCATGAGTGTTGTAATTCAAGAGGTATTAGTTTGTTAAGCGTAGTTGGAAAAGTGTATGGTAGAGTAATGATTAATAGGATCAAGGATAAAACAGAGAGTGCAATCTTAGAAATACAGGGTGGTTTTAGAAGAGGTAGGGGTTGTATGAATCAGATTTTTACAGTTAGGCAGATGTGAGAGAAAAATATTGCAAAAGGTAAGGAGGTGTATGTTGCGTTTATGGATCTGGAGAAAGCGTATGATAGAGTTGATAGGGAAGCAATGTGGAATGTGATGAGGTTATATGGAGTTGGTGGAAGGTTGTTGCAAGCAGTGAAAAGTTTCTACAAAGATAGTAAAGCATGTGTTAGGATAGGAAATGAAGTGAGTGATTGGTTTCCGGTGAGAGTGGGGCTGAGACAGGGATGTGTGATGTCGCCGTGGTTGTTTAACTTGTATGTTGATGGAGTGGTGAGAGAGGTGAATGCTCGAGTGCTTGGACGAGGATTAAAACTGGTAGACGAGAATGACCATGAATGGGAGGTAAATCAGTTTTTGTTTGCGGATGATACTGTACTGGTTGCAGACACAGAAGAGAAGCTTGGACGATTAGTGACAGAATTTGGAAGAGTGTGTGAGAGAAGGAAGTTGAGAGTTAATGTGGGTAAGAGTAAGGTTATGAGACGTACGAGAAGGGAAGGTGGTGCAAGGTTGAATGTCATGTTGAATGGAGAGTTACTTGAGGAGGTGGATCAGGTCAAGTACTTGGGGTCTGTTGTTGCAGCAAATGGTGGAGTGGAAGCAGATGTATGTCAGAGAGTGAATGAAGGTTGCAAAGTGTAGGGGGCAGTTAAGGGAGTAGTAAAAAATAGAGGGTTGGGCATGAATGTAAAGAGAGTTCTATATGAGAAAGTGATTGTACCAGCTGTGATGTATGGATCGGAGTTGTGGGGAATGAAAGTGATGGAGAGACAGAAATTGAATGTGTTTGAGATGAAGTGTCTAAGGAGTATGGCTGGTGTATCTTGAGTAGATAGGGTTAGGAACGAAGTGGTGAGGGTGAGAACGGGTGTAAGAAATGAGTTAGCAGCTAGAGTGGATATGAATGTGTTGAGGTGGTTTGGCCAAGTTGAGAGAATGGAAAATGGCTGTCTGCTAAAGAAGGTGATAAATGCAAGAGTTGATGGGAGACGTACGAGAGGAAGGCCAAGGTTTGGGTGGATGGATGGAGTGAAGGAAGCTCTGGGTGATAGGAGGATATATGTGAGCGAGGCAAGAGAGCGTGCTAGAAATAGGAATGAATGGCGAGCGATTGTGACGCAGTTCCGGTAGGCCCTGCTGCTGCCTCCGATGCCTTAGATGACCGCGGAGGTAGCAGCAGTAGGGGATTCAGCATTATGAAGCTTCATCTGTGGTGGATAATGTGGGAGGGTGGGCTGTGACACCCTAGCAGTACCAGCTGAACTCGGCTGAGTCCCTTGTTAGACCGGGAGGAACGTAGAGAGTAGAGGTCCCCTTTTTGTTTTTGTTTCTTTGTTGATGTCGGCTACCCCCCAGAATTGGGGGAAGTGCCTTGGTATATGTATGTATATATATATATATATATATATATATATATATATATATATATATATATATATATATATATATGTATACAGTATATATATGCATATATGGGTCTGTGTATATATAAATGCACTATAGAAATATATGAAGAGAGGGAAAGGGAGATGATGCATGAATTTATTTAGAAATGTGCAGTTGATACCTGAAATATTCACTTACCTTTAGAATATTAAAATCGATGGCTGATAACCTATAGACATATTTGGATGTAGACTACCATAATGTTAAGTGCTTGAAATACGAGTATTATATTCTAATAGAAAAATAGGGTTGACAATATTATCAATTGTTTGTGCAAAGAAAAGTGCAATATATATTCGGTATATATATATATATATATATATATATATATATATATATATACATTTATATATATATATATATATATATATATATATTTGTATGTATATATATATATATTTATATATATATATATATATATATATATATATATATATATATATATATATATATATATATATATATATATATATATATATATATATATATATATATATATATATATACTACGTGTACAGTAGATGCTGCCATATTCTTTTTTGTTAGTTGTTTATTGCTGATATATTTTCAAGCATATGTTTTTTATGCAAAGAAATTTTGTGGCCCCTGTTAGTTAGGATATCTCTGTATCATCAATGATTCCTAAAGAATGGAGCATTTAAAAGAAATAGGTGAAGTTATTTAATTTATAGAATTTTGAAACCCCTGTTATTACAAATCATGATATAGACAGCATAGAGAATACTTCGAATTTTCTTTGCAATCATCTTCATAATATCAGTTAATATGATACAAAATGAAATATATTTCACGTGAGGTCCTCTTCGAAACTAAATGAATTACACTTTCAATAACCGATCATCCGTGATTTCACTATCAATGCTTAATTTGCGAGACCTTTTAGTCTCTGATTCCATTGTATCTCGCCTGTATGATTTTATGTAATTAAGAGTAAAAAAACTTCGCTCTGCAGTAGCAGAGGATATAGGTAGTGTCCCACGTATTTTTATGAGTGATTTAGTTATGGGGTAATTTTCCGAGCATTGCACATATGCTTTAAATACTGTCTTAGGAATGGACTATTTTGGTACAGCCTTCCAGCGGGATTTCCATATATTATATTCAGAGGCATAATATACTATATGATCTATTGACTCCTGAGATATTATATAATCCTTATACATTTCTAATGCTGGGATAAGTTCATCATAAGAACGAAGATTGAAATTCCTAAGGACCAACGCACATAATGAGCGTGAAATGATACGGTGGTTATAAACCTGTCACCGAGCAGATTTAGTACAAAATCAAGAAATGGAATAAAATACATTGTGAATTAATAATCAGGCTGATTGGAGGATTTTGTTGTTGTTTTTTACCTGATGGTCAAATTTGATACATTTTCTGAAGCCTCAAGGTCTGTGCCTTGTTTCACTGCTCCATCATAAATATAATTGAATCTTCCTTCTTCATCTCTCATTTTCTGAATATTTTCCTGAATCAACTTCATTTGAAAGGAGCACTCTAGCATTTCTGTATTTAGTGCCTACAGCTGTTGAGATAATGGTCGTGTCCCACTTATTATGGAATGGACATTCAAGGGAACAATAAATCAAAGGTTAACCTTTTCAGTACATTGCAAGCAATACCGAGAATTTCCCAGTCACGAATTATTCCCAGAGTTTCAGTTACATAATGAAGTAACCTTTTGAATACCATCATTGCCTTGTGTCTCCATACAGTAACACCGATCTCACTAAACTGACATATAACTTGATCTTTATATGTAATTTCAGGCGATTTGATTTCCAAATTCTACTTAATTTATCCATTGCCTGATTTGCTTTTTTTTTTAAATCTGTCTTTAAATTCCAATTCTAAAGACCCTGTATTAGAGATTATAGTTCCTAATTATTTAAATAATTTTACCTCATTAATGCTTTCTCCTTCTAATGACATTTCAGCTTCCATTGCATATTCCGTTCTCATCATCTCTGTCTTTCTTCTGTTTATCTTGATCCTAAACCTCATGTGATATTCCCTGCGTCCTGATAAGCAAGCATTATGAATACTGTGGTGTTCTGCTAATAAGGAAAGCGTCCTCAGCATACTCTAGGTCAGCTAAATTCTTATTACCAATCCAGTCCAGTTCTTATCTACCATCTCCGCCGCTTCTATACATTACAAAATCCATGAGGAGGATAAAAAACATAGGTGACAACTCATTCCCTTGGAGTACTCCACTGTTAATTAGAAATTCATTTAGTAGGACTCCACTAACATTGACTTTACACTTGCTATGCTCATGAACAAACTCAATAAAATTTACATATTTAAGAGGAACTCCATAATAACGCAGGACTTTCCACAAAATTGGCCAGTGTACACAATAAAAGTCTTTTTCCTAGTCCACAAATGCCACCAAAAGTGGATTTTTGTATTCTACGCATTGCTGTACGTCTCAAAATTAAAATTTGATCAATACAACTTCTACTTTTCTAAATCCTGCTTGTTCATCTCTCAGCTTTTCATCAATCTTTCTCTCTAGTCTCTTTAGAATAAGCATACTATATATTTTCATGACATCTGACGTAAGTGTGATGCTTATGTAATTATTGCAATCAGTCGGGTCTTTTTTTTTTTTTTACTTTTATTAATCTCACTTCCAATCTAGTGTTATAAAACTTGTGCAATCTAAAAGCAGGAGATAAGTATCATCATTTTGGGGGCGAGGAATGTAAAAATTGAACTCTTTCGTTAATATCATCCCAGTAGTTTATAATTGATCTACACAGCACCTGTGAGGGTAGCGGGACATTTTTTTCTTATAATTGCTTGACACCCTTTCAGTGAACCACTCATTGCACTGGCACCTTCATAACCCTTACCATTCAAATATTGAAAATTTAAGTTATATCAAGATAGTTTTTATTGATTAGGGTACTATCATATCCAGTTGATATCTGTCACTAATTATTTGGCCTTAAATCGTGTCTATGGTTTACGAGCCACATCATATTTTCCCTGATGTCGTTGCTTCAATTGCTCCGGGTAGGATCCTACATATCTGTTATGGGGAGGTTCTCCCCCCAAAAATAAAATTTGCCACAATTAAGTAATAATTGATTATTTTTCTTATATACTCAGGAATGAGACGTGTATCTCATGAACTAGGTTTACTGTACACTATGAAATTTACTAGACTGAAACGGGAAAATGTGCAGTTGGCCGCAGGAGTCCCTGGGAAACCACGCTCCGAAGAAGTGCACCCTGTCACACCCTAACTTTGCGCTGAGTAACCAAACGGCTAGTGTAGGGAGAGATGGTGGAAGTGGACAGAGTGCTAAACACGGGAACTCGTGGCTCAGTAATGGCATTTATGAATTGAATGAGAAATTTTCAAGCGCCCCGCAACCTTTGAGGTACTTTCTTCCCCCTTAACCAATATGGTCAGAAGAACCAGCTCTCAGAAACCAACGAAACGAAAGTTTTGATATTTTGCAGAAGTTCCAGAACTGTGACCCATACAATGCCATATTCATATTGACTAAGTAACTTCACTTCTTGTCGGGATATTGAATTTTATTCAAACTTTCACTGTCGGTATATCAGAAGCCTTGAAGTTAATTATTCTCATGTCATTTAAAAACCGATTCCACTTCTGAAGTTGAAATCTTT
This sequence comes from Palaemon carinicauda, assembly GCF_036898095.1. Lineage (NCBI taxonomy): Eukaryota > Metazoa > Arthropoda > Malacostraca > Decapoda > Palaemonidae > Palaemon > Palaemon carinicauda. The sequence goes on along the minus strand of NC_090725.1, from coordinate 224,752,694 downwards.
AGGAGAAAATTCACACTCAAATGACAATATTTCTTGGCAATATGACTAAAATATTGAATAAAAGGAAATGGGAAGATGAATAATGCGAATAACACAAACAAATACAGTCTCTGACAAAATCAAGACTGCTGAAATGTGAAATCATTGAATTATGGACTAAACTAAAAATAATGCACAAAGCAAAACATAGGATAAAAAGGACACAAAGTGGACATGCATATTATAAAATCTCCAAGTAAAAAAAGAAACTCATCAAGTTAGAAATATTATTTCAAATAGCCAAGGAAGTTTGCTAGAACCAATGATATCAGCAATACCATAACGAAGCGCATTGGAGTTTAATCTTAAATCTAACCTCTCTCTAAGTTGTTAGACTAAAAGTAGCAACTCATACCATTTCCATGTCATTACGAAATTATTGCAAGCGGCAATAACACACCAATAATTTTCTTAGTTGGCAAAGGTTTAGGTTGAAAATGAATTAAAATACTAACGCAGTTTAAAGGCAATATAGATAAATAGTCACTCCAAAGCTTTGATTTTCCTTCGTGTCTTTTTTTTTTTTTTTTTTTTTTTTTGTGAAACGGAGAGATGCATTGCAACGTTCATTTCTAACACATAAAAAGGAATAAATGGAAAACGTCAAAACACCGTTGCGACAGGAATCACAGAATGAATTGGAAGTCAGTTAATGTCATTTATCTAAACTAAAATGTCAATCAGAGAGTTGTTTAAAGGGAAATTCCTCTAAAGGCTGACAAAGCTTTACTTCGGAGGGGAAGAAATAACCCTACTGATGTTCATCACAAAACGTTAAAAACTTGATGAATAATGATGACCCAATTACAAAAAATAAATAAGGTAAAAAATAGAAGGGATTGTTTCTGTTAATTATAAGGAAAACGCCAAAGGAAGCCAAAAGAATTTTGTTTTTTCTGTTCCCTATATTCTTTACTGTTTCCAATATATGTTTTCTATTGATACCTAAGCTATTTTTTGACGCATCTAGGCACGACAGTGTGCATTTAAACTAATTACTACATTAAATACTAACAACCATTGTTGGTAATAATAATAATAATAATAATAATAATAATAATAATAATAATAATAATAATAATAATAATAATAATAATGATAATAATAATATAATTCTCAATAGGTTTTTCAAAATAATAAAAGAATGATAATGGTTTCATATTATCGCTACTTTCTTGCATCCGAAAACAATGCACTGGACAAATGGAAATTTAAAAATTCTTTTTTATACATCTCAACACTCGATAGTTTATAAAACTTAAGATTTACGAATATTGTGCATTCAGTCATCTTGTCAAAAGATGAATAACTAAATTGCAGTCACTGAACTATTTACGTAGCCTTTAAATTCTCTTCGGATTTACGACGTAATTAAGAAAAAGAAATATATCAGTATAATTTTCTATGGGTCAGACAAATGAAATTGAGAAATTGAATAATAGATAGATAATTTCCTTGACGTGTATTCATCGTGTACATTTAATCAAAAATACATGTAATGTAAATGTCAGGGACACAGGTTCAGATACCATGATATTACCATTCTTAATCAAACAGACAGATGAATTATGGGATGAAACAGAACAACCCCAAAACATTCTCTTTAATTTCAGACAAAGAAAAAAAAAAGGAAATTGAAAATCCCCTCCAAAAGTCAGCCTCTCCTGCAGCTGCTGACATTCAAGTGACCCGTCTATCGAAAAGGTCAAACTTAAAGCCCTCATTAGCAAACGGAACATTACCACTCGTCTCCGAAATGCTTTAAGGTCGAAGGGCGCAGATCTCTTCGGCTCTGCCTCCCGCGACATCGCCCAAAATCCCTTTCGCTTTAGCAGAAGATGTCTCCTTTCAAAGAAAAGCGAACTTCAAAAAGCACATCTTGCATATGTGAACAGCCATTTGTCTGCGATTCTACATCCTTTTCTGTAAGTTTTAGGGAAGGAGAGAGAGAGAGAGAGAGAGAGAGAGAGAGAGAGAGAGAGAGAGAGAGAGAGAGAGAGAGAGAGAGTATCATAACTTTAGTCCACATATATCATTCAAATATATATATATATATATATATATATATATATATATATATATATATATGTATACATATATATATATATATATATATATATATATATATGTATACATATATATATATATATATATATATATATATATATATATATATATATATATATATATATGTATATGTATATATATATACACACACATGTATATATATATATATATATATATATATATATATATATATATATATACATATATCCCTTGCCATATTATGGTTCACCTATTGCTCCTTCGGTAAATCATGGATTTATGATTATTTTATATAAAAATCTATATTGCAGACTCGTCTTTATACCGCTGGTGTCTGAGGGTAGATAAATTTTATATCTTTTAATACATTAATTATTTTTTGTTACACAGTCATTTTTGTGACTAAAATGAATTACAGTAATACCGTATATACTCA
>NC_090725.1:224722673-224745173 GCF_036898095.1 Palaemon carinicauda | reverse complement strand
GCACTTTATACCTTTTATTATTATTATTATTATTATTATTATTATTATTATTATTATTATTAATATTATTTATAGCTAAGCTTCAATTCCAGTTGGAAAAGAAGGATACTATGAGCCTAAGGGCTCCGACAGGAAAAGAATAACTCAATGAAAAAAGGAAATAAGGAAGTAATGGATAATGAATATTGAAAATAGAATATAAAATACTTTAAGATCAGTAACAACGTTAAAATAGATATGTCTATTATAAACTATGAAGAGAGACTTATGTCCACCTTTTCAACATTAGAAATTTCGCTTAAGCGTTAGGCTTCAACCATTAAATATAGCTGATTTTATTGAGATATAATATTCATTTTCTTACTCAGTAGAACATCGAATCATTTAAAGGTTTAAAGGCCACTCATGAATGGCAGGGGCAAAGGACAGTGACATTGCCCTATCGAGCAGGACAATGCCTTAGAGAGTGACCATATGATTAGTGCCTAAGCCCTCTCTCCACACAAGCAATGCCAGGCAGAGCCAGGCAATGGCTGCTGATGACTCAACAGATAGACCTATAGGGTCTCCAAACACCCCATCCTTAGCTCACAAGGATGGTGAGGTTGCAGCGACCAAAGAAATTAACGACTTTGGGCAGGACTCGAACCACAGTCTGGTGTTCACCAATCAGGGAAGTTACCATATCGGCCATCACAAATGATCACCTGTGGAATGAGCCCAAACCTGAATATGCTCTACAATTCCGCCAGGAATTCCAAAACTTTCAAACATCCTGTTACAATCAATGTCTTTGTAAAACTCTCGCATGGAATAAAAATAAAAATAAGAAGAACGTGTTACCTTAAAAAGTTATGACGAAGGTTTTCTCGCATCGTATACTTAAATTCCTGACGAACGACTGAAAATATTGAGTTTAACATTACGAATGATGAACACCTATCGATTTGTCTACCAATTGCAGAATTTAGGAGGCAAGCACTCAACAGATTGCCAGAAAATCATCGCAGACTGCTTTGACATTCTGTCTTAACAGTTTATGAGCATGTTGCAGTAAACATTATACACATATACACATATACTTCAAGTACAAGTTCACTGCGCGTTTGCATACTTTTGTCCATTAATAGATTAATAGAATTAATTTATCTGTAGATTAAAAGACTTATGTACCAGTGATCCCTTGATATAAAGCTAAAAGTGATTGGCAATTGCAAAGAAAACGCAAGAACAGTGGTGTGTATTATTATTGAACCAATGACTATTTTCGTCTGAGCAATACCCTAAACCGAACATCAACTTAAAAGAAGTGAGAAATTTTCATAATAAAGACTTCTCACTTTGACCAAAATGAGAAACAATTAACAAAGTAAATGATGGGTGTATTTTAAAGCGCCTCCACTTTCAAGATGAGTGATTTACTGGCAACAAAGACATTCCGTTAAATAGTGAAGAATATTTTTAGCGAGTGCAAACTTGGCACATTACATTGCCACGAATTGCATGGCATCGACATATCTAAATCAGAATAAGAATTGGATAGGAAAACCTTTTTATCAAAAACAGCTACAAGATATCCAAGTTAAAAATGGCACATGCCCTGACGGAACCTAACTGGATCCTCCCTTTCTGTAGAGAGTTGATCATGAAAAGTATTTTAATTTTTAAGTAATGAAACATGCGTTGACGGAGGGTGTTAAAGCCAGGGATTTTAGCCCTCTGGAAGAGTTATAAACATATTAGAGACTATTACAGGAAAAATCTGGCAGTGATTTGAGCATATTAGAAGCGTTGTAAACGTTATAGAGGAATATATATGGATATATGTATGTATATATTGGAAAAATTAAAGGGTATAAGGGAACGCTGAATAGCTGAAGCCAGGGGAACAATTTTCAGTATGAGACTTTAAAGATATCTATGAAAAAAGTTGAAAATTCACACCAAGGAATAATAAAACCACCAAACAAGCAAATAACCTCTCCGGCAAACCAAGGATGGGCATTATAGAGATATGATAAGTTTAAAATCAGAATTTTACAAAATAACCACAATTTTGTATGTCAAATTCTGTAAAGATGAGGTTATGATAAAATCCACGACAGGCTGTTGATCATTAGATTTTCTAGAGAAAGATGTGACAATAAAAAATCCTGAGATTAACCAGATTACGACTATGAAAAAACCCAAGAGTACCCCTAACAAGAAAGCGAAGTTCTTCTAGCATACTAATGACGCAAGTGTTAATTGCCCTACGTAATAGTCCATGAATTGCTTAACTTAATTACAGTATTGTAAACTGTGTACACAGACACACACACACTCATATATATATATATACATATATTAATCTATTGATAGGGATATATATATATATATATATATATATATATATATATATGTATATATATATATATATATATATATATATATATATATATATATATATATATATATATATATATATATGTTGTATATGGTCCTAGAATGGAAACAAATGCAAGTGTAGGAACATTATTTTCGGAGAGTGACCTGTGTATTTATCCTAGATCTCTTTTTCATAATTTTTGTCTTTAATTACCTCTGTCACTTCATCATTCTACCACCAGGTTTCTTTATCGTCAGTCGGTTCGTTTCCAGATATCTTTCCCAACACCTCTTCATCCACTCTCTTTTTCACCGTACTGTTAGGATTATACCATTCCTGCAGTTCCTCTAGCAATTAAACTTACCTCAATACTCTCTCATCAAATTCCGTCCTCGCTTCCTCCTCCTCTTTTGTCAGCTTCCACCTCAGGATTGTTGGTAGGACACGTGCATGTCTATCTTTTACTGTTCTTTATTTCCAGGTTTGTGACTCTCACCATTTCTTTCTTTCCCATTTCCCCGTATGTGCTATTTCTCAATGCAGCACATGTAATATTTCAAGGTGTTACCGATTCGTTACTCAGCAAGCATTTTGGAATAAAGTTGCTAGTCCTTTGTAGCTTAATGGAGTACATACAATAATTGGCACAAAGCCTACATAATTTATAATCTAGGTTTTACTGAAGCAACATAGAGTCGGTAAAGGATTGATTTTGCTTGAAGTGTGTAAAATCTGGGATATATATATATATATTATTCATTAAAACACGAGCTAAATTTCTTAATATTACAAATCCTTTGTCAATAAAGCTCAGATTATAAACTTTTTTGTTATCGATCAAGCTCCATTGAAAGAACACAGTAGGGGTATATGGGCACAGTACAGTATCAACTTTTCCTTACAATCTTTTTTAAAATCTTTATTTTTTCTTGTAAAATATTACTTGATCTTCTGATTTGATGTACGGAGCTGCCACTTTCTACATATCTCAAATGAAGAGCAGATATACAGTATATTATAATGTGTCTCTCCCTTACCGGAAAAAAATATCTCTAAGGGACATGAAACGGTTAAAACAAGTAACAAAAGTTAAAACGATTAACAAAAATGTTACTCAGAGAGAATTGGAGATGACCTCAACTGAAAGAATAGATCTTTTAACAGGTGCTTATCTGCCTCAACAAATAAAAACGAATTCACAGGAACCTTCGTGATCAAATCCTGACTAATACCATTCCAGGTAGTCCTATAAATACCAATCAATCAATGTGGATGGGAAAAGGATTTTTTTTTTTATTACTGAAACATATGGCCATCACCTGTCTTGGAGTGTTTCGAAAAATCAAGAACTTTTTGTTGAAACGGGTTTTTAACTGGTCTGCTCTGTTATTCAAATTATAGGTTTGAATAACTAACTTTTGTCATAAACTGCTTTCAATAACTGAGAAATCTTTATTTCAAACTCGGGCTAATTAAACAAACAAGAGATAAGTGCCACATTGTCCTTTGGAGTATCCCAACGTACAGTACTTCACATGTGGGGTAATTTGTCCCGTTATTTTTTTGTGACTGGATGTTGCGTTTATATTTGGCAGTGAGTTGGCATTTATAACAAATAGAAATATAAGTGAATGTTTATATCTTTTTAGTCAAGTAATGAAAGTGCGAAAATACATTTTTTCGTTTGTGATCCTTAGATAAAAAGTTAAAAGTGTACCAACTTATAATTTACTACAACTGATAGATAATGGCTATAACAAAGTCTTTATTGATACAAAAATAGAATAAACTGACAACGCAACTGGATACTTCTATAACACCCGAGTATTAACACACACACACACTCTCTCTCTCTCTCTCTCTCTCTCTCTCTCTCTCTCTCTCTCTCTCTCTCTCTCTCTCTCTCTCTCTCTTTTCTACGGTTCAGTGCTGGGAATCGCCCTTCCCTCTAAAAAAAGTCTTTTAATATACCTAGAAAAAGTCGTATAATAGGTTGAATTACGGATGTAATTGATACCTACAATGGCAAAAAGCTAAGCTTTTGTTTATTCCAAACGGTAATAGCAATGTAAGTATAATTACCATATAGATGGATTGCATAGATTTGCCGCATATTACTCATAACCAGTGTGATTAGCAAGCGTAATTTCTCATTCCATAAAATTGATAAATAATAATAATAGCTGTTGTCATACATAAAAAAGGATTTGCTGTCAAGTTTGATTAACGAGCAACATTTTATACAATTTCAGAAGATATGTCATTAAAAGCACGGTGTGAACAGAATTTATGTAAAATAGATTTATCATACCTGTGGAAAATCGAAGTAAAACCAATGAAGATCAATAACGATAGTTTTACTTGCGTTGTTCAATATTTCGAAAGATGAACAACATTGCCGGTACCAAATAAGATATAAAATGGATATAACAAAGGGACGGGCCCGGAGATTTAATAAAAAAACATGAACCTAAAGTTTTCGAACATCTTTTGCTATACATTTAAATCAGTATGCTGACGTCGATCATCTTTTCCTTAGGTCATAGTTCAGCTTCAGCAAAGGCTTTCTAATACTGTACAGAAATACATTGGTTGTGATCAGGAAGACCTTGTGGTGGCTTTCATTTTGGTGCTGCCTTTGACCGTATCAGTCATTAGGCCCCTATATTCAAACTTAATGAGAATAAAGTAGGAGAGTCTTGTGCGAGCTTCTGCTGGTACCGCTCCTATATTAAAAGAATAGTATTTCTTCAATATTCTGATTGAGAATCAGTCATCCTACCCCACAGTATTAAGAATAAAAAGGGACAGTGAATTAGTACTTCTCTACCCCTAGGGGTAAGAGCCCTTTTAGTTGGAGTTCCTTGATAGAGGAATCTCCATATAGTTAATACCGAGGGGAGGTAACAGAATTTGCTTGCAGGGGGTACACAAGTATGTGTCTCCTACTATCCCTTTATAGCTTACTATCCTAAGCTATTCTGTTTAAAGATGACCTTTGCATATTGATTATCAGGGAGATAATCCTTTGTATACTCATTCTGTTTTCCTTTCTTTACAGGAGGAACATCAGATAACTTGTGCTGCAGCCTTCTGCAAGGCCAAGAGTAAGTATTTTTACGGTCATAATACTTACAGGTTTCATGCCCCCTGCAATATTATTTCCGGATCCCTACATTATTGGGACCCGCAGGTTTGCAATATATGTCGGACCTTAATGTCCGAAGGTTTCGAGAATCCCAAGTCTACAGAGACTAGGGATACAGCTCAATACAAATTACGCAACTGGGTGAGAGGCTTCCAGAAAATCTCTCCGGGACCTTACCTACCTAATGATAAGAGGCGTAAGCTACTATTTCTGAAGGCAAGTAAGGAAATAGTGGTGCCTCCGGCGCCAATTACATCCCTTGACGGCCAGAAAGCCTTTGGGAAAGAGGGCAGGAAGTGCCAAGGGGTAGAAGAGGAAAATGTCGTGTCAGAATTGCCTCCGCCTATACCGGCTCTAGAGCCATCGACGTCGACATCTTCGTCTTCTACCCCCCTATTAGATAGAATGGAACAATTATGTATCCAAGTGAATAATCTAATAGGGAGTTTTCGTAAACAAAACGAAAAGCAGGAAGTAAAAGGCAAGATAGAGCCTCACAAAGCTTCTCTTGTCGTTTCCCAAAGGTCATTCAAATGACCCATGGATCAAGACCTACCGACATACTCCAAAACCAATCCCTGGAGGTTTGCGGAACTGATGCCGATCTTAAATGGTAAACTCTACATCTCGGAGAAGATGGGTGCTGTTCCTTTGGACAAAATCCAATTTTGGCCAAGCTTTGATGCTTTCCCTAATTGTTTTGTTCGACTGAGGTATGAACCAAAGTCAAGAAAAGGAACGGAAACGAAGGAGGTCATGATTCTCGACCATGATAAGGCACAGGCTATCCTGTCAAGTAGCCTGAAAAAGGCGGGTTACTCGGAGTTGAAGGTATTCTCTCTGAATAACTGGCACCCTTCCTTTCTTGCTCCTGCTTCAATCTCATTCCCCCTTATGGGGAAGGCATTTACATCTGTTGCCAAGGCAGTGGAGGCGGGTAGATCATGGTGGAGGCGGTTAGATCATGTCCTGCACTCGAGGAGTGCAAGCCTCTGTCACCAGCCTTTCCCAGACAGGAAAAGGACTGGAAGGAAGTCCATTTAACTTTCTTAGTAAGAAGATTAGATGCGGATGTCACCAGTCGACAATTTAACAAACATCTCCCTAAACTATCTGAGTTTCTCTTGTATAATGAACAAGAGACAAAGGAGAGACTTGCAGCCTCCCTTTCTCTACAAAACTACATAGAGTTGTGTTCAACCTTTCAAAATACCCCAGACATGCTCATGGTCCTAGCCAAAATGTATATGACTACCTTAGTGAAGGACCTTTACGCCTTTATGAAGACTAGGAGAGCATGTAGAGAGTTTGTGTTCACTGCTGCAACAGTGAAACACGAAACAAGGACGCTAATATCTTCCAACATCTGGGGTAAAGACCTCTTCCCAGACGAGGTAGCTAGGAAAGTGATTAAGAGCGCCACCATGGAGACCATAAGTCTTCTCCAAAAGTGGGGCATCCTTTCAAAGAGAAAATCTTCCATGGTTGTGGGTCCCCAACCTAAAAAGAAGACGGGAACGGCTGGAAATATCCGGGCTGTTCAACAACATCCCACAGTCACAGTGACCATGCGTGGTCAAGAGTTAAAACCTAATGATCATTCGAAGCATGAAGATGCTTCTGGTAGGAGGGAGGTTCCTTCAGGATCGTTGGACCTTCGATCCTTGGGTCCAAGGCCTAATCAAGATGGGACTATGATGGGAAACAGAAATGTCTCCACCATCATTTCCTTACCTTCTCCTATAATCCAAAACTCTCCTGGAGGAGTATACCTGAGAGCCCTAGAGCATACAGGTGGTAAGGAAACTATAGTCCATAGAGTTCCAGGGAAGGCTGTTTTGTGTTCACGAGAAGGACTCGTGAAATCTCGGAGTCATTCTGAACTTGTCACCACTCAGCAAGTTCATATAAAACAGCAAGTTCAGAATGTTCATCCTTCTGAACATATGGACCTTGTTTTAAAAAGGGGTGTTCGTTGTCTTGTCTGACCTAAAAGGTGTCCTTTGGCAGCTTCCAGTCAATCACCCCCTCCTTTCCTATCTAGGATTCAAGTTACAGATAGTAACGTACATCCTAGGAAAGATACGTGTCGGACTAGACACAGTCCTAAATATCTTCATAGGATTGGCAGATATAGTCACATAAAAACCAAGCCTAGAAATGGTTCAGGCAACAATATACCTGGACGAGAGGCTGGGGTGGGCAGCACCCGAAGTGGCTGGTCTATGTGCATCCAAGGAAATGACCTGGTTCCCGGGACATCGCGGATGCAAGATAAGCTTCTATAAGTCTCGATTCTCTCCAGCTCAAAGGTTTCAATGGCTGAAAAACCATTGAAGCCTGTGGTCATACCAACTCTCCTTTCCCTTGGGAATATAAAAGGAGATCGCAAGGTCAGTCAAGGGACTCAGATAATCAGTCAGATTTCTAAGACGCTAACAGGGAGAAGCTCTGAACTCTTCCCAGTTCGCAATAGTGACAGACCTAGAGCTAAGAGCACAGCAGAAAAATGCGTCAAGAGCCTGGAGAAAATATGCATCAAACTCTTGAAGAGATCTAAAAAGACCGATATCAGTCCCTCGTTAATCGCGTCTCTAACAAAAGTCAAAGCCCGAAAGTCCCATGACTATGCTGGTCCTGTCATGAGTGGGGAAGATCTCTCCACACAGATCAGACATCCTACGACTGATCTGGGACACCGGAGCGATAATGAGACGTCGCAATCGACAATGGTAAAGAACGTCTCATACAATCTAGGTGAAGTTACCCACCCCTTTCTTAAAGGGATGGCATCTGTCAGCAGTTCATATACAATTGATCCACAATGTGACAGTGAATGCTCTATTTTGGTTCAAGCCGATAGAGTTGGAATGGTCCATGGACGCAGACCTATTCCCTCCCAGATGGGAACAAGTCCTGGAACTGCAGATCGACCTCTTCATCACGAGCGTCTTCAAGAAACTACCTCGATATGCAGCCCCATACGAGGATCCTCTAGTGGAGTTTATAGACAGCATATCTCTAGTATGGAAGGGATGGACTCAGGTATTTCCGTTCATCTCATCCAATCACAGTCTGAAGGTCCTCAACAGGCTCAGATACTTCCAAGGGGGAGTAGCTCTATTGGCTCCCAAGTAGCCGAAGAGCAATCTGTCCTCCTTAATGAAGGAACTGAAGCTGAGACTGGCCCTAGTTCTGAACCTAGGTCTATTTCAGAAGGTTCAGAAATTAATTGCCTTCGTTTTATCATGGAGAACCCGAACCCTTCATTTCATGATTTTCTTGCCCTAGCGGTTAGAAAAAGATTTGGGATCTCAGATCGCAATATAGAATTCTTAGAAGAATACAAGTCTAAGTCAACTAGAAGACAATATGAGTCTTCTTGGAAAAAATGGATTGCGTTTGTGAAAGCAAAAGGACCGAAAGAAATTTCAATGAACTTCTGTCTGTCCTTCTGTGTCCACCTTCATAATCAAGGTCTGGCGGCCAATACGATAACTACGTGCAAGTCAGCTTTGACTAGACCTCTTCTATATGCCTTTCAAGTGGATCTGGTGAATGAAATCTTAGATAAGATTCCGAAGGCATGTGCAAAGCTTAGGCCTGCAGCATCACCAAAGCCCATCTCTTGGTCTTTGGACAAGGTCCTACATTATGCCTCATCGGTGAACAATAAAGATTGTTCCCTTAAGGATCTAACCCAAAAGGTTATCTTTCTGTTGGCTATAGCCTCCGGGGCTAGAGTTAGTGAAATAGAAGCCCTATCTAGAGATGAGGGCCACATTCAGTTCACAGAAGAAGGAGAACTGAATCTTTTCCCTGATCCAACCTTTCTTGCTAAGAATAAGCTACCCACTAAGAGGTGGGGTCCCTGGAGAATCTGCCCTCTGAAGGAAGATGTCTCTCTATGTCCTGTAGAGTGTCTACAGGTCTATCTTCGTAGAACTTCAGACTTCAGGGGAGGACAGCTCTTTAAAGGAGAAACCTTTGGATCAAACTTATCCCTGAAACAACTAAGGGCGAAGCTCACCTACTTTATTCGTAGAGCGGATCCTGAGAGTACTCAGGTCATGATCCGAGAAAAATTGCTTCATCACTGAAATGTTTTCAGTATATGGACTTCGAGCGACTTCACTCATATACTGGATGGAAATCATCCAGAGTGTTCTACAAACACTATGCTAATCGATGAACAGCTAATTGACTGGGACTGTCAATTAAAGGGAGAAGGGGTCATCACTTTTAGGGTGACCTCCTTAAAATGAGTGATACCATGGAGACACTAATTCTGTTCAAAATCCCAGGTGTGGAATTATACAGATAGCACTAGTGCCGTGTGTATGTAGTACACAGTGTTGATAGAATGTAACTGGTACAGAGATCATGAAGAAAAATTTTATTATAAAAATTTTTCTTCAATCTGAGTGGCACTCACCAGTTCTTTCCTTTCAAGAAAGAAATATAGTCTCTGTATTCGTTACGTGTATAATTCCATTGTCAGCCTACATTTCTTTTACTGGTTAACTCATTTAGTCATTTATTAGGAATAAATGTCTATTGGAATGTATTGCGTCCGAATTCGCCCGACAATTGCATGTATAAGATGCCAGAGTTCTTTGACTTACTTATGTAAGTATTCTTCATATAGTTGTATGCTCACAAACAATAGATATACGAGACACTGATATTGATTCGGCAATATATACAAACTATGAGACTGTTTGTATATTCAGTGTATACTTATGTTTGTTCATACAATATATGTTAACCTTGAGACCCCTTTTCTACTGTCTAGAATGACTCTTCTTTGTAGGGGGCAGGAAGCACTAACATCGTTTATGGTTAGTGATGATGACAGATAATGGTGACGTCATTTGTCTCAATTGGTCCACATGACCATAGAAATGCTGTCCCATGGTTAATGCACTGATGAAAATCCACAGATACACTAATACTCTGGTATGCTTCCATCAGGATGACATGGCTTGAGCCCAAAAAACGGATTTTGAAGCGAAGCGAAAAATCTATTTTTGGGTGAGATGGCCATGTCGTCCTGATGGACCCACCCATCTTTTCTAAAAAGAAAAGATCTTCACAGTATCCCTCCCGAAGTACTGTATCTATAGCACCATGTTCAATGCTACAAGGAATGTCTGCCATCTTGGAAATGGCGCTGTTGTCATACTCAGTAGTAGTATGAGAATGGGGGTAACCTTGATACGGCTCCCCTTCTATTCTGCCACACCCCCCTCGAAGTGTAAACGCTATTAGGGGTGCAGATTGCTATGTGGTGTGTCAAGAATACGTCCTCTGATATTATGCGATATCCTTGAGAGAAAATTGAAGGATATTCACGCCAGGAGTTACAATTCTGGATACCTAAAGGTAAAATTCTTTGGGACTATCACTGTAGTACATATATCCCTTAGGAAGCTACTTTAAGGAACTTCCATCGGGACGACATGGCCATCTCACCCAAAAATAGATTTCCGCTTCGCTTCAAAATCCGTTTTTTATTTTGTGAAAAAATCTGAGCTTGCCCATTTATGTAACTCACGAGTCTATTCAAGACAAGTTTCTGTCAGCCTGATTCGAACGTTTGAATATGAAAGATTATTTTACGTCTGTATTTACTACGATTTTGATAAACAATGAAAATATTCAAAATGTAACATATATCTTAGAATACACACACATACTCATACGAACCCAAAAAAAGGGCATTGTAAAAAAGCATATTAAACTGTTAAATACAAATTCCAAAGTATATTAAACAGTTCACGTTATCCATATGCGATTACTTCTGCTCTTGCTATGTTGAAATAAAATAAAAAGCAATGACTGACCTAATCATTCTTATTTAAACAACATTTTCTTGGGATATTTGAAAAGAAAAAAAAAAAATTTATAGTGTCCAAGTATTCGTGAACTGGAATTTTGCATGCAGAGGTAAATGAACAGTTCAAAATATGAGACCTACAATAGGTAAATAATACCAGTGGAAATTTCTCTCTAATATATACTTGGGCACCTTTCCCTGCAGTGGACATAGTGCTGGCACCACCATAAGCTTGTCCTCTTAGGTCTTTTGAGTAAGTCCCATTTCCTTCAAAATTTTCAAGATGGCCGCTGCAATTTTCTCGCATATACTGCGCTGTAAGTGTGAAAAGTCTGCAAACTCCTCTTTTATTTGGGTATTCGAACCAGTTGCATCTACGAATCGCAAACAGACACCGAGAACTTGTTTATTTGAATGTACGTCAGTGGCCTTAACGTCAATTACGCTGTATTCTTTAGTTGCTCTTAAGGAATTCAAAAGTTGCTCTCTCACGTATTTGTCGATTCCTCCTACTGTATATTGTCAATTTGGATGTTTTTTAGGCGTAGCGCGGGTTTTTATGCAACTCATATGGTGTTCTTGCAAAACATCGTCACTCTGAGAAATCTTTGCCAATATTGCTATGAAATTCCCACTATTTGCCTCGTCACTTGTATTGTCATGACCGTGTCCACGCAGTGGGATACATTATGGCTGGGAGACTGAGTAGGATATTTTCCGGTTTGACCTGGATATTAACTGTTAGTGCGCAAGCGCAGAGGTGTTTTCCATTACTTAAAATGTGCATAAATAACTTGCGGGTCTTCATAACTTTGAAAAAAACTTTTGACCAAGAGGACAGTCGTAGGAAAATTTGTAAAATGACAAGATAACTTAATAAATGATGAAATCTGATGATACCAAATTTAATTTTTTTTTTTTTTTTTTGAAACCAAGTATTACAGTCAAGCATTTTTTTTTTCTTTTTTTATTGAAAATAGGTGGGGGTGGGTTGGCAGTGGTCGCAGCCTCGCGGAACCCATCCCCCTGAATCCAATAGGGGGCATATGTCCCTTCTTGGTATCATACTACTGGTTGTTATGTGGCTGATTCCTTTTTTGTTCCCTCTTTGGCAATGAAATTAAAACTCTCTTACTGGACCTTGATGTTATAGAGAAGTAGACTCAAATGGCATTTTCTTTGGTTTTTACAAAGACAGCTGATTTCTTAGCTCCTAGGTTGTCTATTATTATTTGCCATTTAGTAAGTGAGGTTCATTTTACACTTGTTGGAGATTTGCTAATATTAGGCCTGCTAGTAACTGTCCAAGTTCCATAACTCCCAGATTATCTAAAGATTCTGAACATCTTTTGGTGAAACGTCTAAATATGTATGCTGAAGATAATCCTCTTTTCCTTAATTTGCAATCTTGCTTTTGCAAAATTAATGGAGCATGTGATGCCCCTCTTACAATTTCCAATGCTGTACAGAAACCTCTTGATTGCGATCAGAAAGTTCGAATGATTGGCCTTGATTTTAGTGCTGACCTTGACTGTGTTAATCATGAGGCCCTTGTTTTCTGTTGGGAATAGGCGGGTCTTTTCTTATCATCAATATTGAATTTTTAAGCAATATATTGCAGAAAGTCGTTACTGACGAGCACCATAGTGACTAAAGTAATATAATATCGGTTATTCCTCTTGGTAGCGTTCTCAGCCCATTAATTTTCATACTATAAGCGCATCATTTGTGGTTTAGCATAAAAAAACAGGCTTATTGCATATACAGATTATGCTACTCTCTTTGCATCAATTCCCTCTCATGAATTTAGAGTTATGGTTGCTGAATTACCCAACTAAGGTCTAACAAAGATTAGTGTTAAACCCTAACAAAACTCAAAGTATGATTTCAGGTAGGTCGAGGAAGTTAGCTCCTCAACATCCAGATCTTTGCTTCTTTAACTATATACAACTCATTTAAAATTCTAGATAAAATTTTTCATGACAAATTTAATTTTGAGAAACTCTTTTGGTCTGTTTCTTCTTCAAATTCACGAAAACTGGTTTATTGAGAAAGTCGTTTAAAATTTTCAGTTATCAGTGTATACTGAAGATATATTTCAATTCATTCATTCTACCTAGTTTCAAGTATTGTTAGCCTCTCTTGTCTTTAGCAGCTGACTCTTATCATAATTTGTTAGATAGACACTTGCTGTCTATCAAATTTCTTATTCCTGATCTGGATATTAATCTCTGGCACTGTCATTTTATTAGTTTTTTATGCATGTTATAATTTTTTTTTTTTACAACTTAATTAATCCATTGTACATAAATCTTCCAGGATTATACCCCCCTGTACCTAGTACTAGGTATGCAGTTAATTCTAAAAGCCATGCCTTCTTCATTTTAAGGCACAATACTACACGTTATTTTATAAATTTTATTCCAGAAGAATCATCATTTTATAATTTTAAGAATAGTTCAGCACAAATCAAGTCATAATGCCATGGAGATTAGACTAAAGAATGCCTTCCTAAGGTTGCTGTACACACGAATAAATGACAACACCTTTGCATGGGTTGACTTGGTCTTGGGGTCTACGTTTTCACAGGTGATGGTCTGGAATTGGGTGCTATTGAGTCTATAATATCCTGTGACTCCTCCTTTTTTTTGTGAGAGAGGAGGTCTCGGCATGTACCTTAGGAAACTCTTTCTTCTTAGAGTACTCATATACCTGAATGCTTGGGTGATATTAGAGTTCTTTTGTCGTTAGCTTCACCTTGACCCCTCTGCTGGGCTGTTGACTTTCTAGGTTGACATATTTCTCTGGAACTGTCAGAAGATGATAGGGAATGTGGTGGTGCCCTTCGTCTTGACTGACAGTGCTTGTGCTGGTTCTGGTATGTGATGAAACACTGGTAGCAGGTGCATGAGCACCTGTACCTCATACCAATCCATCTTCCCTGTCTGGGTTGGTGGATGGTTCTGTACTGCCTCTCTGAATTGTATGTGAGGAGAGATCGAACAGAATCTCGAAAGGCTTTGGCTGATTGGTCTTTGCTGGCGGCTTCTTCTTTGGTGCAGCTGGTGTCGCTCCCAATGGTTCAGCAACAGAAGGAAATGTTGAAGCAGGTGTATTATGAGAGAAATAGGGTATGTGCTGTTCTTTTCCTTCTTACCAGGCTTTAATGTCAAGTATTTCTGGGCCGGACACGATGATATTGCAGGAGAAGAGTATTCAGGATCATCATGTCAGGTATCTCCTCAGTAAGCGGAAAGGCAGAAGAGGAGGCAAAGCAACAAAATGCGTAGAGGTCCTAGCATTAACCAACAACTTCAGAAGCTTTGAGGCAGACGAATCACCATTGATACCAAGGGTAGGTCACAACTTCCAATCTTCAGATTTTTTCAGACGATTTAGTCTTAGGTGAACCCAAAGAAGGCCCATAAGGTTGAGACCCGGAAGCCGAGTAAAAAGAGCTAAAGAGCTTCTTCAACAACAGTTTAGGCGTTGCTGTATATATAGCAGGAAAGTTTATTAGCCTTCTTCATCTTGATCCCAAACTCTTTCCACTGGGGGATAACTGTGAACAAGCATGGCCCTTGCTCAAAGGATAAAAGGGATAGGGATCCATAGCACTTCTATTCATACGTCTGCTACAATTGTGGGCAGGCTTATCAAGGCAGCTCTGCATGACTGCTTTGGGAGTCTACATCACATAAAACATACAAACTGCAAAAAGAAAACTAAAAAAAGATTTAAGCAGAAAAATGAATTAATGGCTCAGAACCAGAAACTGAAATGTCGATTGGTTGCTCAGTGGCCTGTCGGGTGGGCAGTGGTTATAAGCCACCTATCAGTTGACTACCAGTGCCTCGTCATAAATTTCAATAGCATTTTCCAGCTTCACTGGAATCATACTCATGTTAAATGATGGTGATTTTTATATTCATGTAGGAACAAAGAAAAAACAAAAGATTAAAACAGCCGGAGATAAGTGGCCTGTTGGTTGGGCGGGGTTTATTCCCCACCCTCTAGCTAGCTCCTACTACCAGTGTTAAAGGCTTAACTGTAGATTCTACTTCACTGAAATCATACTCCAATTAAAGGACAATGTTTTGTATTTGTATAGATATAAAAATGTATCTCTTGCCATTATCACCTTTCACCTTTTGCTGCAGTTACATGCTTTCTTATAAGTAAAACAACGGTTCTAGCATATACAAAATATATATTTTCTTATTTCTGTCTTTTGAATCCTATTGGAAATTTAACTCAGATATGATAAAATGACAAAAAAGGAAAATGATCGTATTTGGTGTCTTACAAATACCGAAAAAGATTTCATATATCATTAGGGTAAAGTAAAAAGAAAAAAGTCATAATTATTGTAATTATTGTTTTATAAACAACTGGAAACGTCACTTGAAGATTTTATATATCACTAGACTATACTAAAATTATGATATTGCTGTCTTATAAACTACTGAAAGGGTCACTAAAAGATTTTATAGATATATATATATATGATTAGGCTATCTTAAAATGACATAAAGGGAATATCATTGTAATTGCTGTCTTATAAACAACTAAAAATGCCACCAAAATTAGTTATATATATTAGTACCGTATACTAAAATGACAGAGTTCATATTACTATTATTTCTATCTTATAAAGTCCAATGTCATGATGAAAAAGGCACTATAATCCATTATATATCACTAGACATTATTAGCTTAACCACAATGAACTAGTATCTCTATTGTAACCATCTATGATGCACAATAGATGTGCACCATGTGGATTAAAAGGAAGATAAAATTTTTCCTGGTAGACCGGGCAGTATAGACCCTCTGAGTCCACAGTGATTTCCCATAACCCAGGCACAATTCCCGTTGATGATATTAACCACATGGACGAACGGATTTAGCCTATATCCTGTAACAGCAGCCTAATTTAAAACATTACTATTAACCACAATTTATTTAGTTTTATTATTCTAAGTTTTCAGACTTACTTTAATTAATGGTGGCGAAGGTTGCAAACATTAGAATCAGATTAGATCATTCTAATTGGTTGATTAGATAGAGGGAGAGTGCTCCTATATGATGAAAATATATGGACTGATGTATGTTACAGATGTCACACTTATTAGACTTGGTAAGATGACCATTGCTGCCTATTTGCGTGCTAAAGGGTTAAGACCGACGGAAAATGGTATACAGACAAGTTTCTTTGATTGTATTATGGACAATGAAAGAAGAATGATGTTAAACTGCTCAAGAGAATCAAATTTCCAAGTTAAAATTGATTCAACAATTTAATGGGAAATAGAAAAGATAATCCCACAATTTAGACAGCCGGAATGAGAAAATTAGGTGAATATATATATATATATATATATATATATATATATACATATATATATATATATATATATATATATATATATATATATATATATATATACATATATATACATACACACATATATATATATATATATATATATATATATATATATATGTGTATGTATATATATATATATATATATGAATATATATATATATGTGTGTATATATATATATATATATATATATATATATATATATATATATATATATATATATATATATATATATATATATATATATTCACATATACACACACACACATTATATATATATATATATATATATATATATATATATATATATATATATACATATATGTATATATATATATATATATATATTGTAATATTATTGCTTTATTTTTCTAAATTATTTAAGTTTTTATAGATGTATAAGGTTTATTATACTGTAGACTTATTGTTTACTTTTGTTTTGATAGTTTATCTTTTCACCGGTGGTTATCTTGGTGTTTATTATTGGCTAACGACTATTTTATATTTTCAAGTTGTGTTGGTTACGTGGCAGCTCTCCTTCATTATCCGAGGTATGGAGGGTTTCGCTTGGAGGAGTTGGCCTCAGTGTGTTTCTGAGCCTCCAACCTTGAAGGGCACGATAATTGCTGCTGGATTTATTATATTCATCGCCATTACAGAGCTGCATTGTGAAGCTGTTTAGCTTTCCCAGGATATCCTCGCTCTGCATTAAGGATTGTTATCCTATATATATTAAACTGCCCTTGGTTCAGTAAAAGCCAAGGGGACCTCTCTGCCCCAAGGTAAAAATTTTGATTGTTATATTTGTGTGTCGGGCCCACGACCTGTACTCCTGGGCGTTCTGCATTATTGAACCAGTCACCACCATTGTTTTGGATCCGTGTTTTCTGCCGCCTGAATTAAGCCATCCAGCTGGAAAGTTTATTGTCCTCTGAGGAGACCCCTAGAAGTGAATGAGGAATTTGTTAGGGATATTTAATGTATAATTGTTAGGATATTCTTACTTTTCGTTTGCCTCTTCCTTTCTGGACCCTCTTCCCTTTTTGTATGCTTGTGTTGATGACCTTTCTTTAATTGTGTAATTGTTTTCTTTTACAGGGAGTTTAAGAGTGAGTGTTTATCATTAATTACTGTATTGTTGAGGTTCAGGTGTTATTTCTGTCTGAAACTTGTGTATTAAAATTAAGTATATTTTTGTGGTATTTTCTTTGTCCCCTTGAATTGACTTTGCACTCTTATTGAAATTGTATACTATTCCACCTTTTGTGGACTTAGTATGGTACTTAAGTGAATACTGTTTGAAAAGTTTAGTGTTTTTGTGTGGTGGTCAAGCCATCCATCACAAAATGGCGACCGTGACAGGATATTTTTGTTCCTAAGTATTCACCGGTGTATGTGCAAAGTAAATTCTTGGGGTTGTTTTTCAGGCAGCATATTTTCACCTCGTGGTTTTTTTTTCTTTTTGTAGATTTAGTATTGTGTGAATAATAGTGGTCATCATGGTTAATGTACTAGACCTCCTTAGCGGAGAGGGGTGGCAAGAAAGGCTTGCAGAGTTGAATAGGGAAGATTTGGAAATTGTAGCAGAACATTTTGAATTGGAATATGATGTGTCAATAAGAAAGGGTGTATTGCTATTGCAAATTTATGAATATGTTAAAACTGTAAATGCTGGTGGGGAACAAGTAAAACCTGATAAAGCACTGTTGTCTGTAGAAATTTTGGATAGGCAAATTGCTCTGAGGCAGATGGAGTTTGATATAGAAAAGTTTAAGGCGGAGGAAAGAGAAAAGGAGAGGCAGCATGAGATTGCCATGAAAAACTCAGGTTCCTCTTCTTCCTCTCCCCCTTCCCCAAATAGGTCAGTAACGCCTGCTATTAATTTAGCGCAGGCTCTCAAATTTGTGCCTAAATTTGAGGAAGACAATATTGCAGAATTTTTTGTATCATTTGAGAGGATTGCAGCAAGGTTGGAGTGGCCCCAAGAGTATTGGACCACTCTTATACAAAGTAAATTGATTGGAAGAGCTCAGAGGGTGTATGTAACTCTGGAGGAGGATCTGTCATCAGATTATGAGTGTGTAAAGGCTATCGTCTTGAAGGCCTATGAGTTAGTCCCTGAAGCCTATAGGCAACGCTTCAGGAACTTAGAAAAAAGTAGGGAGCAAACTTTTATCGAATTTGCAAGATCGAAGGAACAATATGCTAGTGATTGGTTCAAGTCCAAGGAAGTGGTAAATTTTGAGAAATTGAAGGAGTTAATGTTGGTGGAGGAGTTCAAGAGGTGTGTTCCGGACAAACTGAAGGCTCACCTCGAAGAGTTAAAACTAGAGACCATTCAGGAGGTAGCCATCGCTAGTGATGAGTATTATTTGTCTCATAAGAGTGAGTTAGGGGGAGTAACAAAAATTGTGAAGTCTGGATGGGGTAAAGTAGGTAGGAATAATAATTCTAACAATAATAATAATAATAATAATGCAGGGATGTTTACTAGAAATAATTATAGAGGTAATGATCAGGGCAATGCCAATACTAATATTAATTTTTCTCCTAACAGGAATAATAGACCTAAGATATATAATCCCGATAAATTGAAAACATTGACGTGCTTCTTTTGCAATAAGAAGGGGCACGTAAAGAGCATGTGTTATGCATTTAGAAACTCACAAAATGCTAATGTTAGGCCAGTCATGGGTGTGGAAGAGAGAGAGAGAGAACCTACCCCAACAACATCCGCTGATCAATGACTACCTGGTTGTTTTGACAGATATTTGTCCTTCGGTAGTGTCTCTTTCGCCAATTCGTCCGAGAAAAGACGTGTGCGTATTTTGCGTGATACCGGTGCAGCTCAATCTTTGATATTAAGGGAGGCATTACCTTGCAATTTTGTACCAAAAAGTGGGGAATTTGTGTTATTGGCTGGTTTTCCCGATACGGTAAAATCGTATGCTATGGAAAATTTTAATTTAATCTGCCCTTCCTTTGCAGGGAATTTGAAATTGGCCATCGTTGATAAATTTCCGGTTAAAAATGTTGATGTTGTGGTAGGGAGTGATGTTGCTCTGAAGAATAATACTTGTCCCATACTGATAAACCCTGATAGTGAAGTAGCAGCAGTTACTCGTTCTAGTGCTAGAATTGTTGACGCTGCAGAGTCAACAATTGATCTAGATTTAAGTAGTTTAGAACGTAGTGATAGCGTAGTTGTAGATCTTGGGATTTTGAAGGACAAACTGAATTGGACTATTGAAGAGCTAATCAAAGCTCAGAAAAAGGATTTTCGGGATCTCCCTATTGAGTCAGGTGATGTGACTGATATAACCGGTCCCAAATTTAAAATAATTAATAATATTTTATATAGGTTGACTAGGCCTATGGAGGCTGATAACTTTGATTATGAAATTTTGAAACAGATAATGGTTCCATTTGTTTACAGGAATGAGTTGATATCATTGGCGCATGAAAGTGGTTTGGCCGGACATTTTGGCATTCATAAGACTTCTGGCAAGTTGTTAATGAATTATTATTGGCCGAAGTTGAAGGCGGACGTAAAGAAGTTTGTCAATAGCTGTGATGTTTGTCAGAAGGTCGGTAAACCTAATCAGCTTATTCCAAAAGCGCCTCTATGTCCTATTCCAGTGGTTTCCGAACCTTTCACGGAGGTCATTATTGATATTGTTGGACCATTACCAAGGACTCGTAGTGGAAATGAATATATTTTGACTATCATGGATAGGATGTCTCGATATCCCGAGGCAATACCACTACGTACGATAAAAAGTGTTAAAATTGTAGATGTACTAATTGACTTTTTTACCAGGTTTGGGATGCCTAAAATTATTCAATCGGATTGTGGTTCTAATTTTGTTAGCAGGTATTTCAGAGATAAAATGGCAGAGTTAAATATAAAACATGTGACCTCTTCTCCATATCATCCAGAAAGTCAGGGAGCTCTGGAGAGATTTCATCAAACCCTGAAATCGATGGTAAAGAAATATTGTTTGATTAATGGTTCTGAATGGGATAAGGAATTACCTTATTTGTTGTTCGCTTTTCGTTCTGTCCCAAGTCAGTCTTTAGGTTTTTCGCCTTTCAGCCTTGTGTTTGGCCATTGTGTTCGAGGTCCTCTTGATGTTGTTCGAGAGTCCTGGGAGGGAGACGTCCCTGAGATCAATTTATTAGATTATGTGTCTAATCTAGGTGATAAGTTAACAAAGGCTTGGAAATTTGCAGGTGAAAATTTATTGTGTAGCCAAAAAAGAATGAAGTACTTTTTTGACAGAAGGTCTAAAGCACGTGACTTTGCGGTAGGCGACAAAGTTTTGGTTTTGTTACCCATTCCTGGAAATCCATTGAAAGCATCTTTTTCAGGTCCTTGGAAAATTCTGAAAAAAAATTAGTGAAGTTAATTATTTAGTAGAGACTCCCGAGAGAAGGAAACCTTTTCAGCTTTGTCACATAAATATGTTGAAGGCTTATGTAGAACGGGAGAAAGTCACTCCCGTGGCAACCGTAGGGAATGCTGTAGTTTCCGAGAACGATAAACTTTTTTCTTTTTCAGAGGGTGAAAGTATTGATGATAATTGTTTTAATGGAAGTGAATGGCGTTCAGATAATAAGAATTCTTTGAAACATTTTTCTGGTATGGTTTCTCATTTAAGTAATGAAGAACAAAAGTCTTTAAAGAAATTGGTATTTAATTATAATGAATTATTTTCGGATGTACCGGGAAGGACTAATGTCCTTGAACATGACGTAGACGTAGGTAATGCCACTCCTGTGAAACGAGCGCCTTACAGGTTGAATCCCTTTAAAAATAAAGTTGTGGCGAAGGAAGTTGATTATATGCTAAAACATGACCTAATTGAACCTAGTCAAAGTCCTTGGTCATCCCCTGTTGTATTGGTAAAGAAACCCGACGGTAATTTCAGGTTATGTTTTGATTACCGTAAATTGAATGAAGTGTCTAAGTCTGATTGTTACCCATTACCACGAATTGAGGATTGTATTGATCGTATGGGTAAGGCCAAGTACATTAGTAAATTCGATTTGCTGAAAGGTTATTGGCAGGTTCCTCTTTCGAAGCGGGCAAGGGCCCTGTCCGCTTTCGTAACACCCCAGGGACTATTTCAATGTAAAGTGATGCCGTTTGGTATGAAGAACGCGGCTGCCACCTTTCAGAGGTTAATGAATACTTTAGTCTATGGTTTAGAGGGGTGTGTAGTTTATATTGATGATATTGTTATTTATAGTAATGATTGGGAAACTCATTTAAAACGTATTAGGGCACTGTTTGAGGTTTTGAAGAAAGCAGGTTTAGTAATTAATTTAAAGAAAAGTGAATTCGCAAAGGCGAGGGTCGTATATTTGGGTCATGAAGTTGGTAATGGTAAAGTTGCTCCTAAGCAAGCAAATATCGAATGTATTGAAAAAATGTTAATCCCTAAGTGCAGGAGGGATGTCAGAAGATTCCTTGGGTTGGGTGGGTACTACCGAAGGTTTGTTAGAAATTTTTCTGACATCGCCGATCCTTTGACTAATCTCTTAAGAAAGAAGGTAGCTTTTGTCTGGACTGATGAAACACAAAGGGCTTTTGATAATTTAAAAAGAGTATTAATTAATTTCCCTGTCTTAAGAGCTCCTGATTTTGACCTTCCTTTTTCTCTTGCCACGGATGCAAGTGACGTTGGTGTAGGAGCGGTGTTGTTGCAGAATGACGAGCAGGGAGTTTCTCATCCTGTCGCATTCTTTTCAAAAA
>NC_090725.1:224687673-224717673 GCF_036898095.1 Palaemon carinicauda | reverse complement strand
TATTAAATTAATAAATCACTATTTTGAAATTATTAAATTATTGAATTATTAAATTATTATTAAATTATTGAATTATTATTAAATTATTAAATTATTATTAATTAATAAATTATTAAATTATTGTTAAATTAATTAATTATTATTAAATTATTAAATAATTAAATTATTATTAAATTATTAAATTATTAAATTATTAATAAATTATAAAGTTACTAAATTATTATTAAATTATTAAATTACTATTAAATTATTAAATTATTAAATTATTATTAAATTTTAAATTATTATCAAATTATCAAATTAATATTAAATTATTAAATTATTATTAAATTAATAGATTATTATTAAATTATTGAATTATCAAATTAGTAATAAATTATTAAATTATTATTAGATTATCAAATTATCAAATTAATAAATTATTAAATTATTTTTTCTAATGATCCAAATTACACTATTTCTATATATGTTTTAGACGTATATATTACCTTCATCATATTAAAATTTCAAGCCATTCGATCTAACACTTTTGGATTTATTAGCAAAGTTCATGATTTAAAAGAAAATAAATTTAGGTACATTTTTCCACACTACTATAATATCAATTGTATTGAAACTTATACCATAAAAACTACTCTATTAACTGAACAATTCTGTCGGACAGAATTTTGATTTTTCTTTCTGTTTTATTTTTTTTTTATTAATTCTTATTTTTTTTCCTCGTCTAGACGGAAAATAATCTTGAAAAAAATGTAAAATGGAAATAAAAAAAATTTTCTGATAGAATTGTGGGATTTTTATTCTTTTCATTGGTATCTTTCTCTATGATATCGACCAACAAATAAGTGAGAAAAAGTGTGAATAAGTATGTTTTTGAGTTATGAGCTCCCAAAGATTTGCAACAAATTTTCACTTCTTTTCTTAAAGAAATCAAGATAATATTATTATGATAACTTTTATTGTTTATTCCTACAGAAATGCCACCCTAAACGAGGTATTTGAACCCTCAGTTTACTATTCCAATGTTACGAGTTGCCAGCGACCTCTCATTGTTGCCAGTGTTTTAGTTAGCAGGTTTCAGCTTTGTACTCTTATTCATGATACCCTCTTTCTGGGTTCTTTTTTCTTGTTCTCCACTTACTTTTTGTTTTTTCTATCACCTTATGTAAAATTGGCATTGCTATAAAGTTGCAGAGGACGTTGTGAAAGCACAATCTTCATACGAACTTCAAGTAAATGAACACATGCATTATAATATCTATATGTTTTTGGAAACTTTGCTGATGTTCTCGTAGCTGGTAGTTTTCATTTACCTACCCTCTACCAATGCCTTTCAATTCTGCCAGAAGTACAATATTTCGCAACATAAGAGTAAGAGAGAGAGAGAGAGAGAGAGAGAGAGAAGAGAGAGAGAGAGAGAGAGAGAGAGAGAGAGAGATCATGAATTTAAGTTTGGAGTGATAGCATTTGGATGATATACTGTAGATGGCAGTTTCAAATTGAGAGAGAGAGAGAGAGAGGAGAGAGAGAGAGAGAGAGGAGGAGAGAGAGAGAGAGAGAGAGAGAGAGAGAGAGAAGAGAGAAGAGAGAGGAGAGAGAGAGAGAGAGGAGAGAGAGAGAGAGAGAGAGAGAGAGATCATGAATTTAATTTTGGAGTGATAGCATTTGGATGATATACTGTAGATGGCAGTTCAAATTGAGAGAGAGAGAGAGAGAGAGAGAGAGAGAGAGAGAGAGAGAGAGAGAGAGAGAG
Organism: Palaemon carinicauda; assembly: GCF_036898095.1. Classification (NCBI taxonomy): domain Eukaryota; kingdom Metazoa; phylum Arthropoda; class Malacostraca; order Decapoda; family Palaemonidae; genus Palaemon; species Palaemon carinicauda. The sequence continues at coordinate 224,715,920 of NC_090725.1, read as the reverse complement.
ATCAACCATTATTTGATTCTAAGAGAGTGGAACATTGGTATTATAGAATTGAGAGAGAGAGAGAGAGAGAGAGAGAGAGAGAGAGAGAGAGAGAGAGAGAGAGAGAGATGCAAAAATAAACATAGTTACGATGCTGTCAAACTCAGTCATGCAGACGACGCAGTAAGGATGACGTCATAATTTAAAGACCCCTAAATCCTCATTATTTGGAAAAATGATAGACTATTTGTTCTTATTATGACCTTAGGTAACATTGATATAAAGTTCCCGAGGATGTTGTGAAAGCACAATCTACATACGAACTTCAAGAGAGAGAGAGAGAGAGGAGAGAGAGAGAGAGAGAGAGAGAGAGAGAGAGAGAGAGAGAGAGAGAGAAAATTATAGTATTTGTATAAATGGTAGTTTTAGATAATTCGATCGATCGATCGATCGATCGATCGATCGATCGAGAGAGAGAGAGAGAGAGAGAGAGAGAGAGAGAGAGAAAACTAAGATTCTGTCAAACTCAGTCATGTAGACGACGCAGTAAGAATGACGTCATAATTTAAAGACCGCTATATCTTCATTGTTTGGATAAATGATTGACTATTTGTTCTTGTTATAACCTTGGGTAACATTGGCCTTGCTATAAAGTTCCCGAGGACGTTGTAAAAATACAATGTACCTACGAACTTCAAGTAAACAAACACATGCATTAAAACTTCTATAAGTGTTTGGAAACTCTGGCTTCTGTTGTCGTAGGAGTAGATTTCGTTCAACTACGCTCTACCAATGCCTTCCATTTCTGCCAGACGTACGATAGTTCGAAACATAGTTGAAAAATTGCTATAGATATGCAAAAATAACACACAAACTAAGTCATGCAGACGACACAGTAGGGATAACGTCATCATTACGCATACATAGAAGCAATAAAACGATTTTCGATTTCTGAAAGTTACGTCAAAACCCTATGGCGGAGAGTCCCCTCAAATGGATAAATTATTATTAAATTATTTAATTATTAAATTATAATTCAACAATTTAGATTATTACTAAATTATTAAATTATTATTGAATGATTAAATTCTTAAATTATTACCAAATTAATAAATTATCAAATTAATATTAAATTATTGAATTATTAAATTATTATTAAATTATTAAATTATTATATTATTATTAAATTATTAAATTATTATTAAGCTATTAAATTATTGAATTATTATTGAATTATCAAATTATTATTAAATTATTATTTTATTATTAAATTATTAAATTGTTAAATTGTTAAAATATTAAATTATTAAATTATTAGATTATTAAATTATTAAATTATTAAATAATTATTAAATTATTGAATAATTATTAAATTATTAAATAATTATTAAATTATTATTAAATTATTAAATTATTAAATTATTAAATTATTATCAAATTATTATTAAATTATTAAATTATTATCAAATTATTATTAAATTATTATTAAATTATTGATTTTTTATTAAATTATTGAATTATTATTAAATTATTAAATTATCATTAATTCATTAAATTATTATTAAATTATTAAATTGTTATTGAATTATCATATTATTATTAAATTATTATTATATTATTAAATTATTAAATTTTTAAATTGTTAAATTATTAAATTATTAAATTATTAAATTATTAGATTATTAAATTATTAGATTATTAAATTAATAAATTATTAAATAATTATTAAACTATTATTAAATTATTAAATTATTATCAAATTATTATTAAATTATTATTAAATTATAAATTTATTATTAAATTATTGAATTATTATTAAATTATCAAATTATCATTAATTCATTGAATTATTATCAAATTATTAAATTGTTATTAAATTATCATATCATTATTAAATTATTTTTAAATTATTATTAAATTATTATATTATTATTATTAAATTATTATTAGATTATTAAATTATTAAATTATTATTAAAGTATTATCAAATTATTATATTACTATTAAATTATTGAATTATTATCAAATTATCAAATTATTAAATTATTAAATTATTAAATTATTATAAAATTTTTATGAAATTAATAAATTGTTATTAAATTATTAAATTATTGAATTATTAAATTATTAAATTATTATTAAATTATTGAAATATTATAAAATTATTAAATTATTATTAAATTATTAAATTACGCTTAGACTATAAGATAAATAAATGAATGTTATTAAATTATTAAAATAATAAATTATTTAACAATTAGATCATTATTAAATTATTAAATTGTTATTAAATTATTAAATTATTATTAAATTATCATTAAATTATTAAATTATTATATCATTAAATAATTGTTAAATTATAAAATTTTCAATAAATTATTAAATTATTAAATTAATTTATTATTAAATTATTAAATTATTAAATTATAATTAAAATATCTAATTATTATTATCTTATTAAATTAATGAATTATTGAATTATCAAATTAATAAATTATTAAATTATTATATAATTATTAAATTATTAAATTATTATTAAATTATTAAATTATTGAATTATTATTATATTATTAAATTGATAAATTTTTATCAAATTATTAGATTATTAGATTATTAAATTATTATCAAATTATGAAATTAATGAATTATTATTAAATTTTCAAATTATTAAATTATCATCAAATTATCAAATTATTGAATTATCAAATTATTAAATTATTGAATTATTTTTAAATTAATAAATTATCAAATTAATAAATTATTAAATCATTAAATTATTGAATTATTAAATTATTATATTATCAAATTATTATTGAATTATTAAATAATTAAATGATTGAATTATTAAATTATTAAATTATTAAATTAACAAATTATTATTGAATTATTATTAAATTTATATATTATTATTGAATTTTTAGATTATTATTAAATTAATAAATTTTTATTAAATTTTTATTGAATTATTAAATTATTATTAAATTATTGAATTATTAAATCATTATTAAATTATTGAATTATTATTGAACTATTTAATTATCAATAAATTATTAAATTATTGAATTATTATTGAACTATTTAATTATCAATAAATTATTAAATTACTATTAAATTATTAAATTATTAGTAAATTATCAAATTATCAAATTAATCAATTATCAACAAATTAATAATTATTATTGAATTATTAAAATGTTATTAAATGATCAAATTATTATTATATTATTAAATTATTGAATTATCAAATTATTGAATTATTAAATTATGAATCTTATTAAATTTTTAAATATTATTAAATTATTAAAATATTAAATTAATAAACCATTATTTTATTAAATTATTAGATTTTTAAATGATTGAATTATCAAATTGTTAAATTATTATTAAACTTTTAGATTATTAGATTATGATCAAATTATTAAATTATCAAATTATCATTATATTATTAGATTATTAGATCATTATTAAATAATAAATTATTAAATTATTATAAACTTTTTAAATTATTAAATTATTATTATATTATCAAATTATTATTAAATTATCAAATTATTATAAGATCCTTAAATTATGATATAATTGATAAAAGATTAAATTATTATGTTATTATCAAATTAAGAAATTAATATCAAATTATTGAATTATTAAATTATCATTATTTTATAAAATTATTAAATTATTGAATTAATAAATTATTATTAAATTATTAAATTATTATTAAATTATTAAGTTATTAAATCATTATTAAATTATTAAATTATTATTGAATTATTAGATTAATAAATAATTATTGAATTATTAAATTATTATTAAAAATCTCAAATTATCAAATTATTAAATCATTATCAAATTTTTAAATTTTTAAATTCATAAATCATTAAATTATTATCAAATTATCAAAATATTAAATTATCATTAAATTATTAAATTATCATTAAATTATTAAATTAATAAATAAATAAATTATTAAATTATTATCAAATTTTTTAATTAATAAAAATATCAGTAATTATTAAATTAATAAATTATTATTCAATCATTAAATTATTATTAAATTATTACTAAATTATTAAATTAATTTTTAGTTAATAAATTATTATGAATTTGTTAAATTATTAGATAATTATTAAATTATCAAATTATTAAATTATTACTAAATTATTATATTATAAAAGTATTATTAAATTAGTAAATCATTAAATTATTATTGAAATATTCGATGGTTATTAAATTATTGAATTATTTAATTATTATTAAATCAATATATTATCAAATTATGATTCAATTATTAAATCATTAAATTATTAATAAATTATTATTAATTTATTATTAAATTAATAAATTATCAAATTATTGAATTATTATTGAATTGATAAATTATTATATTATTATTAAATTATTGAATTATCAAATTATTATTGAATTATTAAATTATTAATAAATAATTAAATTATTATATTACTATTAAATTATTAAATTAATGAATTATTATTAAATGATTAAATTTTACAATTACTATGAAATTAGTAAATTATGAAATTATAATGATTAAACTATTAAATTATTGAATTAATATTAAATTAATAAATTATCAAACTTTTATTAAAATAATATATTAATATTAAATTTCTAAAATATTCAATTATTAAATTATTATTAAATTATTAATTACCAAATTATTATCAATTTAGTAAAATAATAAATTATTGAATTATTTTTAAATCATTGAATTATTAAATCATTATTGAATTTTTAAATTATTATTTAATCATTGAATCAATAAATTATTCTCAAATTATTAGATTATTAAATCATTAATAAATTATTAGATTATTAAAATATTGAATTATTAATTTATGAAATTATTATTAAATTACTTTTAAATTATGAAATTATGAAGTTATGAAATTATCAACTTATTAAATTAATAAATTATTAAATCAAATAATTATTAAATTATTAATTCATCATAAAATTATTTGATTATTAAAATATTAAATTTTTTAATTATTAAATTATTAAATTAATATTCAATCATTAAATTTTTAGATTATTATTGAATTAATAAATTGTTATTAAGTTATTAAGGTATCAATTAATAAATTGTTATTAAATTATTAAATTATTAAATTATCATTAAATTATTAAATTATTAGATTATTAATAAATTATCAAATCACTAAAATATTAAATTATTAAATTATTGAATTATTATTAAATTATTATTAAGTTATTGAAATATCAAATTATTATTGAGTTATTTTATTATCAAATTATTAAATTATTATTAAATCATTAAATTATTAAATTATTAATAAATTACTAAAATATTAAATTAATAAATTATTGAGTTATTATGAAATTATGAAATTATGCTATTATAAAATTATTAAATCATGAAATTATTAAATTAATAAATATTTGAATTATTAAATTATTAAATTATTATTGAATTATTAAATTATTAAATTAATATTAATATATGAAATTAATAAATTATTGAATTATTAGATGAATAAATTATTAAATTATTGAATTAATAACTTGAAATTATGAAATTATTATTAAATTATTAAATTATTAATAAAATATTATATTATTATTGAATGATTATTAAATTAATAAATTATTATTAAATTATGAAATTATTATTAAATTATTGAATTATTATTAAATTATGTAATTATCAAATTATTAGAATATTAAAATATTATTAAATTAATAAATTGTTAAATTATTAAATTATGAAATTATTATATTATTAAGTTATTGAATTAATAAATTATTAAATCATTAAATTATTAAATTATTAAATTATTAAATTATTATTGAATTATTAAATTATTAAATTATCAAATTATTAACTTTTGAAATTATTAAATTATTATTAAATTATTAAATTATTAATAAAATATTATATTATTATTGACTTATTATTAAATTAATAAATTATTATTAAATTATGAAATCATTATTAAATTATTGAATTATTATTAAATTATTAAATTATTATTAAATTATTAAATTATTAGATTATTATTAAATTATCAAATCATTAAATTATTATCAAATTATTAAATTATTAAATGATTAAATTAATATTAAATAATGAAATTATTGGATTATTATTAAATTATAAAATTTTTAAATTATTATGAAATTATGAAATTATGAAATCATTAAATTAATAAATTAATAAATTAAATTATTAAATTATAATATTATTAAATTATTGAATTATTAAATTATTGAATATTTAAATGATTATATTATTAGATTATTATCAAATTATAAACTTATTAAATTATTAGATTTTCAAATTATTAAATTGTTAGATTATTAAATTATTATATTATTATTATTAAATTATTAAATTACTATTAAATAATTAATAAATTATAAAATTTTTATTAAATTAGTAAATTAGTAAATTATTAAATTATTATATTATTAAATTATTTTTAAATTATTATATTATTATTAGATTAGTAAATTATCATTAAATTATTAATTTCTTATTAAACTATTAAATTATTGAATTATTTTTATTAAATTATTAAATTATTAAATTATTTTCAAATTATTATATTATTACTAAATTATTTAATTAGTCTTAAATTATTAGATTATTATTAAATTATTCAATTATCATTAAATCATTAAATTATTGAATTTTTAAATTTTTATATTATTAAATTATTGATTTATCTTTATATTATAAAATTAATAATAAATTAATAAGTTATTAATATAAGAAATTATTGAAATAATAAAATATTGAAATAATAAATGATTAAAATAATAAATTATTAAAATAATAAATCATTAAAATAATAAATTATTAAAATAAAAAATTATTATATTATTAAATTTTTAAATTATTATTAAATTATTAAATGATTCCTAAATCATTAAATGATTCCTAAATCATTAAATTAATAAATTATTAAATTATTATTAATTTATTTAACTATTAAATAATCAATAAATTATTAAATTATTGAATTTTTAAATTATCATTAAATTATTAGGTTATTTTTAAATGATTAAATTATTAAATTATTTTCAAATTATTAAATTATTAACTAATTATTAAATTATTAAATTATAAAATTATAAAATTATTAAATTACTAAATTAATATTGAATTATGAAATAATTATTATATTATGAAATTATTAAATGATTAAATGATTATTAAATTATTAAAATATTAAATTTTCAAATTATTAAATTATTATTAAATTTTTTATTTGTTTGATTATTGAATTATTATTGAATTATTAAATGATTAAATTAATAAATTATTATATTATTTAATTAGTAAATTATTGAATTATTATTAAATTATTAATTTATTTTTTAGTTAATAAATTATCATTAATTTGTTAAATTATTAGATCATGATTAAATTATCAAATTATTAAATTATCACTAAATTATTATATTATAAAACTATTATTAAATTAGTAAATCATTAAATTATTATTGAAGTATCCAATTACTAAATTATTTAACTATTATTAAATTAATAAATCATTAAATTTTTAAATTATGATTAAATTATTAAATTATGATTAAATTATCAAATTATGATTAAATTATTATATTATTAAATTATTATAAAATTATCATTAAATTAATATATTATTGAATTATTATTAAATTAATAAATTATCAAATTATTGAATGATTATTGAATTGATAAATTATTATATTATTATTAGATTATTAAATTATTAAATTATTATTGAATTATGAAATTATTGATAAATATTTAGATTATTATATTACTATTAAATTATCAAATTAATAAATTAATATTAAATGATTGAATTTTACAATTATTATGAAATTATTTAATTATTAAATTATAATTATTTAATTATTAAATTATTTAATTAATATTAAAATAATAAATTATCAAACTTTTATAAAAATAATATATTAATATCAAGTTATTAAATTATTCAATTATTGAATTATTATTAAATCATTAAATTATCAAATTATTATTAATTTATTAAATCAAAAAATTATTGAATTATTTTTAAATCATTAAATCATTTTTGAATTATTTTTAAATCATTAAATCATTATTGAATTAATAAATTTCTATTTAATCATTAAATTTTCAAATTATTCTTAAATTATTAATAAATTATTAGATTATTAAAATATTGAATTATTAAATTATGAAATTATGATTAAATTATTATTGAATTATGAAATTATGAAGTTATGAAATTATGAAATTATTAAATTAATAAATTGTTAAATCAATTAATTAATGAATTATTAATTTATCATAAAATTATTTGATTATTAAAATATCAAATTTATAAATCATTAAATTATTAAATTATTAAATTAACATTAAATGATTAAATTTTAAAATTATTATTAAATTGATAAATTGTTATTAAATTATTAAGCTTTTAATTTATTAAATTATTATTGAATTATTAAATTATTAAATTATTAAATTATTATCAAATTCCTAAATTATTAAATTATTAATAAATTATCAAATTATTAAAATATTAAATTATTAAATTATTGAATTATTATTAAATTATCATTAAATTATTAAATTATATATTATTATTGAGTTATTAAATTATTATCAAATTATCAAATTATTATTAAATCATTAGATTATTAAATTATTAATAAATTATCAAATTAATAAGATATTAAATTATTAATAAATCATCAAATTACTAAAATATTAAATTATAAATTTATTGAATTATTATTAGATTATTAGTAAATTATTAAATTATCAAATTATTATTGAGTTATTAAATTATCATTAAATTATTAAATTATTGAATTATTATTAAATCATTAAATTATTAAATTATTAATAAATTATTAAATTATTAATGAATTATCAAATTACTAAAATAACAAATTATCAAATTATTGGATTATTATTAAATTATGAAATTATGAAATTATGAAATTATAAAATTAATAAATCATGAAATTATGAAATTATAGAATTATAAAATTATTGAAATATTAAACTTTTGAATTATAAAATAATTGAATTATTGAATTATAATAATAAATTATCATGAAATTATTAGATTATTAAGTTATTTAATAATTAGAATATTAAATTATTAAATTATTAAATTATTGTTAAATTATCAAATTATTCAATTAATGAATTATTAAATTATTAAATTATGAATAAAATATCAAATTATTGAATTATTATTGAATTGATAAATTATAATATTATTATTAAATTATTAAATTATTTTTGAATTAATATATTTTTAATAAATAATTAAATTATTATAATACTATTAAATCATTAAATTCATAAATTATTATCAAATGAATAAATATTACAATTATTATGAAATTATCAAATTGCTAAATTATAATTAATCAATTAATAAATTATTCAATTAATATTAAATTAATAAATTATCAAACTATTATCAAAATAATAAATTAATATTAAATTTTCAAATTATTCAATAATTAAATTATTATTAAATTATTAGATTATCAAATTATTATTAATTTATCAAATTAATAAATTATTGAATTATTTTTAAATCATTAAATTATTAAATTATTATTTAATTATTAAATTATTCCTAAATTATTAAATTATCAAATTAATTATAAATTATTATATTATTAAAATATTGAATTATTGAATTATCAAATTATTATTAAATTATTATTAAATTATGAAATTATGAAGTTATGAAGTTATGAAGTTATGAAATTATTAAATTATTTTTGAATTATAAAATTTTGAAATTATTAAATCATTAAATTTTGAAATTATGAAATTATTATTAAATTATTAAATTATTATTAAAATATTAAATTTTAATTGAATTATTATTAAATTAATATATTATTAAATTATTGAATTATTATTAAATTTTCAAATAATTAGATTATTATTGAATTATCAAATCATTAAATTATTATTAAATTATTGAATTATTTGATTATTGAATTTTGTAAGGATTATATTATTAGATTGTTATCAAATTATAGACTTATTAAATTATCAGATTTTCAAATTATTAAATTGTTTTATTATTAAATTATCATATTATCAATAAATTATTAAATTTTTATTAAATTATTAAATCATTATTAAATTATCAAATTATTGATAAATTAATAAATTATTAATAAATTATTATTATTACTATTAAATTAATAATATATTATCAAATTATTATTAAATTATCAAATTATTATCAAATTAGTAAATTAGTAAATTATTAAATTATTATATTATTAAATTATTATTAAATTATTAGATTAGTAAATTATTTTTAAATTATTAAATTATTATTAAACTATTAAATTAATAAATTATTATTATTAAATTATTAAATTATTAAATCATTTTCAAATGATTATATTATTATTAAATTATTTAATTACTCTTAAATTATTAAATTATTATTGAATCATTAAATAACTAAATTATTGAATTATTAAATTATCATATTATTAAATTATTAATTTATTTTTGAATTATAAAATTAATAATAAACTGATAAATTATTAGAATAATAAATTATTAAAATGATAAATTATTAAATTATTATTAAATTATTAAATCATTCCTAAATCGTTAAATTAATAAATTATTGAATTATTATCAAATTATTTAATTAATCAATAATCAAAAAATTATTAAATTATTCAATATTTTTAAATTATTAAATTATCAAATTATTATCAAATTATCCAATTATTATTAAATTATCTAATTATTATTAAATTATTAAATTATTATCAAATTATCAAATTATTAACTTACTATTAAATTATTAAATTATAAGATTATTAAATTATTATTAAATTAATAAATTATTGAAGTATCAAATTGAAAAGTTATTGAAGTATCAAATTAAAAAATTATTGAATTACTAAATTAATATTAAATTATTAAAATATTATTATATTATGAAATTGTTAAATGATTAAATTATCATAAAATTATTAAATTATAATTGAATTATTAAATTATTGAATTATTATTAAATTATTATTGAATTATAATTATTAAATTATCATTAAATTAATAAATTATCAAATTATTGAATTATTATTGAATTGATAAATTATATTATTATTAAATTATTAAATTATCGAATTATTATTGAATTATTAAATTATTTATAAATAATTAAATTATTATATTACTATTAATTATTAAATTAATAAATTATTATTAAATGATTAAATTTTACAATTATTATGAAATTATTAAATTATTAGATTATAATTATTAAATTATTAGATTATTGAATTAATATTAGATTAATAAATTATCAAACTATTATTAAAATGATATATCAATATTAAATTTTTAAATTATTCAATTATTCAATTATTATAATTATTAAATTACCAAATTATTATCAATATATTAAATTAATAAATTATTGAATTGTGTTTAAATCATTAAATTATGAAATCATTATTGAATTTTTAAATTATTATTTAATTATTGAATGAATAAATTATTCTCAAATTATTAAATTATTAAATTATTAATAAATAATTAGATTATTGGAATATTGAATTATTAAATTATGAGATTATTATTAAATTATTGTTAAATTATGAAATCATGAAGTTATGAATTTATCAAATTATTAAATTAATAAATTATTAAATTATTCAATAATTAAATTATTAATTTATCATAAAATTATTAGATTATTAAAATATAAAATTTTTAAATAATTAAAATATCAAATTATTAAATTAATATTAAAACATTAAATTTTTAAATTATTATTAAATTAATAAATTGTTATTAAATTATTAAGCTATCAATTAATAAATTATTATTAAATTATTAAATTATCAATAAACTAATAAATCAATAAATTATTAATAAATTATCAAATTACTAAAATATTAAATTATTAAATTATTGAGTTATTATTAAATTATTATTAAATTATTAAATTATCAAATTTTTATTGAGTTATTTTATTATCAAATTATTAAATTATTATTAAATCATTAAATTATTAAATTATTAAATAATTTATCAAATTAGTAAAATATTGAATTATTATTAAATTATGAAATTATGAAATTATGAAGTTATTAAATCATGAAATTATTAAATCAAAAAATTATTGAATTATTAAATTTTCAAATTATTAAATTATTATTGAATTATTAAATCATTAAATTAATATTAAATTATGAAATTAATAAATTATTGAATTATTAGATTAATAAATTATTACTTATTGAATTATTAAATTATGAAATTATTAAATTATTATATATTTCAATTAGTACATTATTAAATTATTATATTTTTCAATTAGTACATTATTAGATTATTATCAAATTATTAAATTATTTTTTAGTTAATAAATTATTATTAATTTGCTAAATTATTAGATAATTATTAAATTATAAAATTATTAAATTATCACTAAATTATTATATTAAAAAGCATTATTAAATTAGTAAATCATTAAATTAATATTGAATTATCCAATGGTTATCATAGTAATAAATTATTTAACTATTATTAAATTGATAAATCATTAAATTATTAAATTATGATTAAATTATTTAATTACGATTCAATTATTGAATTATTAAATTATTATAAAATTATTATATTATTAAATTATTATTAAATTAATAAATTATCAAATTATTGAATGATTATTGAATTGATAAATTATTATATTATTATTAAATTATTAAATTATTATTGAATTATTAGATTATTCATAAATAATTGAATTATTATATTACTATTAAATTATTAAAATAATAAATTATTATTAAATGATTAAATTTTACATTTATTATGAAATTATTTAATTATTAAATTATAATTATTAAATTATTGAATTATTTAATTAATATTAAAATATTGAATTATCGAACTATTATTTAAATAATATATTAATATTAAATTTTTAAATTATTATTAAATTATTAAATTATCAAATTATTATTAATTTATTAAATTAATAAATTATTGAATTATTTTTAAATCATTGAATTATTTCTAAATCATTAAATTATTAAATCATTATTGAATTAATAAATTATCATTTAATTATTAAATTATTAAATCATTCTTAAATTATTAATTATTAATAAATTATTAGATTATTGAAATATTGAATAAATAAATTATTAAATTATGATTAAATTATTATTGAATTATGAAATTATGAAGTTATGAAATTATGAAATTATCAAATTAATAAATTGTTAAATCAATTAATTAATAAATTATTGATTTATCATAAAATTATTTGATTATTAAAATATTAAATTTTTAAATCTTTAAATCATTGAATTATTAAATTATTAAATTAATATTAAATCATGGAAATTTTAAATTATTATTGAATTAATAAATTGTTATTAAATTATTAAGCTAATAATTTATTAAATTATTATTAAATTATTAAATTATTAAATTATTATTAAATTCTTAAATGATTAAATTATTAAAATATTATTAATAAATTATCAAATTACTAAAATATTGAATTATCAAATCATTGAATTATTATTAAATTATCATTAAATTATTATATTATCAAATTATTATTGAGTTATTAAATTATTATCAAATTATTAAATTATTATTAAATCATTAAATTATCAAATTATTAATAATTTATCAAATTACTAAAATATTAAATTATTAATAAATTATCAAATTACTAAAATATTCGATTATAAAATTTTTGAATTTTTATTAAATTATTAGTAAATTATTAAATTATCAAATTATTATGGAGTTATTAAATTATCATTAAATTATTGAATTATTGAATTATTTTTAAATCTTTAAATTATTAAATTATTAATAAATTATCAAACTACTAAAATAACAAATTATTAAATTATTGGATTATTGTTAAATTATGAAATCATGAAATTATAAAATAATGAAATTATAAATATATTAAATCATGAAATTTTGAAATTATAGAATTATGAAATTATTAAATTATTAAATTTTTGAATTATAAAAAAATTGAAATATTGAATTATAATAAGAAATTATTATGAAATTATTAGATTATTAAGTTATTTAATAATTAGAATATTAAATAATTAAATAATTAAATGATTATCAAATTATCAAATTATGAAATCAATAAATTATTAAATTATTAAATTATGAATAAATTATCAAATAATTGAATTATCATCGAATTTATAAATTATTACATTATTATTAAATTATTAAATTATTATTGAATTATTAAATAATTAATAATTGAATAAACTATTATATTACTATTAAATTATTAAATTCATAAATTATTATTAAATGAATAAATATTACAATTATTATTAAATTATTAAATTATAATTAATCAATTATCAAATAATTTGATTAATATAAATTAATAAATTATCAAACTATTATTGAAATAATATATTAATATTAAATTATTAAATTATTCAATAATTAAATTATTATTAAATTATTGGATTATCAAATTATTATTAATTTATTAAATTAATAAATTATTGAATTATTTTTAAATCATCAAATTATTAAATTATTATTTAATTTTTGAATTATTAAATTATTCTTAGATTATTAAATTATTAAATAATTAATAAATTATTATATTAATAAAATAATGAATTATTGAATTATCAAATTATTATTAAATTATTATTAAATAATGAAATTATGAAGTTATGAAATTATGAAATAATTAAATTATTATTGAATTATTAAATTATTAAAATATTAAATTTTAATTGAGTTATTATTAAATTAATAGATTATTATTAAATTATTGAATTATTATTAAATTTTTATATTTTTAGATTATTATTAAATTATCAAATCATTAAATTATTATTAAATTATTAAATTATTGAATTATTAAATTAATAATAAATCATGAAATTATTACATAATTATTAAATTATCAAAATTTTTAAATATTATGAAATTATGAAATTATTAAATTAATAAATTAATAAATTAAATTATTAAATCATTAAATTATTTAAATATTGAATTATTTGATTATTGAATTTTTAAAGGATTATATTTTTAGATTGTTATCAAATTATAAACTTATTTGATTATTAGGTTATCAAATTATTAAATTGTTAGATTATTAAATTATCATATTATTATTAAATTTTTAAATTGATACTAAATTATTAAATCATTATTAAATTATCAAATTATTATTAAATTAATAAATTATTATAAAATTATTATTATTACTATTAAATTAATATTAAATTATAAATTATTATTAAATTATCAAATTATTATTAAAGTAGTAAATTAGTAAATTATTAAATTATTATATTATTAAATTATTATATTATTAAATTATTATTAAATTATTAAATTAGTAAATTATTTTTAAATTATTAAATTATTATTAAACTATTAAATTAATAAATTATTATTATTAAATTATTAAATTATTAAATTATTTTCAAATGATTATATTATTACTAAATTATTTAATTACTCTTAAATTATCAAATTTTTATTAAATCATTCAATTATCATTAAATCATTAAATTATTGAGTTATTAAATTATTATATTATTAAATTATTAATTTATTTTTAAATTATAAAATTAATAATAAACTAATAAATTATTAAAATAATGAATTATTAAAATAATAAATTATTAAATTATTAAATTATTAAATTATTAAATTATTAAATTATTAAATTATTATTTTAATTATTAAACTATTCCTAAATCATTAAATTATTAAATTATTGAATTATTATTTAAATATTTAATTAATCATTAATCAATAAATTATTAAATTATTAAATATTTTTAAATTATTAAATTATTATTAAATTATCAAATTATTATTAAATTATTAATTTATTATCAAATTATTAAATTATTAACTTATTATTAAATTATTAAATAATAAAATTATTAAATTATTATCATATTATGAAATTATTAAATGATTAAATTATCATTAAATTATTAAAATATTAAATTTTCAAATTATTAAATTTTTAAATTATTTATATGTTTGATTATCGAATTATTATTGAATTATTGAATTATTGAATTACTAAATTATTATATTATTCAATTAGTAAATTATTAAATTATTATTAAATTATTAAATTATTTTTTTAGTTAATGAATTATTATTAATTTGTTAAATTATTAGATAATTATCAAATTATCAAATTATTAAATTATTACTAAATTATTATATTATAAAAGTATTATTAAATTAGTAAATCATAAAATTATTATTGAATTATCCAATGGTTATTATATTATTAAATTATTTAACTATTATTAAATTAATAAATTATTAAATTATTAAATTATGATCAAATTATTAAATTCTGGTTCAATTATTAAATTATTGAATTATTATCAAATTATTATTAAATTATTATATTAATAAATTATTATTAAATTAATAAATTATTATTAAATTAATAAATTATCAAATTATTAAATTATTATTGAATTGATAAATTATTATATTATTATTAAATTATTAAATTATTAAATTATTAAATTATTATTGAATTATTAAATTATTAAATTATTATTGAATTATTAAATTATTAATTAATAATTAAATTATCATATTACTATTGAATTATTAAATTAATAAATTATTATCAAATCATTATATTTTACAATTATTATGAAATTATTTATTTATTAAATTATAATTATTGAATTATTAATTTATCTAATTGATATTAAATTAATAAATTATCAAACTATTATTAATATAATATATTATTATCAAATTATTAAATTATTATTAAATCATTAAATTATCAAATTATTGAATTATTTTTAAATCATTAAATTAATAAATCATTATTGAATTATTAACTTATTATTTAATTATTAAATTATTGAATTATTTTAAAATCATTAATAAATTATTAGATTATTAAAATATTGAATTATTAAATTATGAAATTATTATTAAATTATTATCAAGTCATGAAATTATGAAGTTATGAAATTATGAAATTATGGAATTATTATATTATTAAATCAATTAATTATTAAATTATTAATTTATCATAAAATTATTAGATTATTAAACTATTAAATTTATGAATTATTAAATTATTAAATTATTAAATTAATATTAAATCATCAAATTTTTAAATTATAATTAAATTAATAAATTGTTATTAAATTATTAAGCTATTAATTTATTAAATTATAATTAAATTATTAAATTAGTAAATTTTTATTAAATTATCAAATTATTAAACTATTAATAAATTATCAAATTACTAATATATTAAATTATTAAATTATTGAGTTATTATTAAATTATTATTGAATTATTAAATTATCAAATTATTATTAAGTTATTAAATTATTATAAAATTATTAAATTATTATTGTATCATTAAATTATTAAATTATTAATAAATTATCAAATTACTAAAATATTAAATTATTAATAAATTATCAAATTACTAAAATATTGAATTATAAAATTATTGAATTATTAATAAATTATTAGTAAATTATTAAATTATCAAATTATTATTGAGTTATTAAATTATCATTAAATTATTAAATTATTGAATTTTTATTAAATCATTAAATTACTAAATTATCAATATATTATCAAATTACTAAAATAATAAATTATTAAATTATTGGATTCTTATTAAATTATCAAATTATGAAATTATGAAATTTTGAAATTATAAAATTATTAAATCATGAAATTATGAAATTATAGAATTAAAAAAATATTAAATTATTAAATTATTAAATTATTGAATTATAAAATAATTGAATTATTGAATTATAACAAAAATTATTATGAAATTATTAGATTATTAAGTTATTTAATAATTAGAATATTAAATTATTAAATCATTAAATTATTATTAAATTATCAAATTATTAAATTATTATAAAATTATTAAATTATTAAATTATTATTAAATTATTAAATTATTGAATTTTTAAATTATTATTAAATTTTTTAATTATTAAATTATTATTAAATTATTTAATTATTAAAATATCATTAATTAATAAGTTAGTAAACTATTATTTAATCATTAAATTATTATTCAATTAGTAAATTATTAAATTATTACTAAATTATTAAATTTTATTTTAGTTAATAAATTATGTTTTAGTTCATAAATTATTATTAATTTGTTAAATTATTAAATAATTATTAAATTATCCAATTATTAAATTATTACTAAATTACCATATTATAAAAGTATTATTAAATTAGTAAATCATTAAATTATTATTGAATTATCCAATGATTATTATATTATTAAATTATTTAACTATTAATAAATTAATAAATTATTAAATTATTAAATTATGATTAAATTATTAAATTATGTTTCAATTGTTAAATTATTAAATTATCATTAAATTATTAAAAAAATAATGTATTATTAAATTATTAAAAAATAATGTATTTTTAAATTATTATCAAATTAATAAATTATCAAATTATTGAATTATTATTGAATTGATAAATTATATTATTATTAAATTATTAGATTATCAAATTATTAAATTATTATTGAATTATTGAATTATTAATAAATACTTAAATTATTATATTACTAATAAATTATTAAATCAATAAATTGTTATTAAATGATTAAATTTTACAATTATTATGAAATTAATCAATTATCAAATTAAAATTATTAAATTAAAAAATTATCTAATTAATATTAAATTAATGATTTATCAAACTATTATTAGAATAATATATTAATATTGAATTTTTAAATTATTCAATTATTAAATTATTATTAAATTATTAAATTATTAAATTATTATTAATTTATTAAATCAATAATTATTGAATTATTTTTAAATCATTAATTATTATTTAATTATTAAATTATTAAATTATTCCTAAATTATTAACTTATTAAATTATTTATAAATTTTTAGATTATTAAAATATTGACTTATTAAATTACCAAATTATTATCAAATTACTATTAAATTATGAAATTATGAAGTTATGAAGTTTTGAAAATATTAAATTATTGAATTATTAAATTTCGAAATTATGAAATTATTATTAAATTATTAAATTATTATTAAAATATTCAATTAAAATTGAATTATTATTAAATTAATAAATTATTATTAAATTATAGAATTATTATTAAAGCATTAAATTATTAGATTATTATTAAATTATCAAATAATTAAATTATTTTTAAATTATTAAATTATTAAATGATTAAATTAATATTAAATTATGAAATTATTAGATTATTATCAAAATATCAAATTTTTAAATTATTATGAAATTATGAAATTATGAAATTATGAAATTATTAAATTAATATATTAATGAATTAAATTATTAAATCATTAAATTATTGAATTATTAGATTATTGAATTTTTAAATGATTATATTATTAGATTACTTTATGATTATAAACTTATTAAATGATTAGATCATCAAATTTTTAAATTTTTAGATTATTAAATTATTATATTATTATTAATTTATTAAATTATTATTAAATTATTAAATCATTATTAAATTATCAAATTATTATTAAATTAATAAAATATTAATAAATTATTAAATTACTATTAAATCATTATTAAATTATCAAATTATTATTAAATTATTAAATTAGTAAATTATTAAATACTTACATTATTAAATTATTATATTATTAAATTATTATATTATTAAATTATTATCAAATTATTAGATTAGTAAATTATTATTAAATTATTATTAAACTATTAAATTATTAAATTATTATTAAACTATTAAATTATTAAATTATTATAATTAAATTATTAAATTATTAAATTATTTTCAAATGATTATATTATTACTAAATTATTCAATTACTCTTAAATTGTTAAATTATTATTAAATTATTTAATTATCATTAAATCATTAAATTATTGAATTATTAAATTATTATATTATTTAATTATTAATTTATTCTTAAATTATGAAATTTATAATAAACTAATAAATTATTAAAATAATAAATTATCAAAATAATATATTATTAAATTGTTAAATTTTTAAATTATTATCAAACTATTAAATTATTCCTAAATCATTAAATTAATAAATTATTAAATTATTATTAAATTATTGAATTATTAAATAATCAATAGATTTTTAAATTATTAAGTATTTTTAAATTATTAAATTATTAAAGTATTATCAAATCATAAAATAATTAAATTACTAAATTAATATTAAATTATTAAATTATTATTATATTATGAAATTATTAAATGATTACATTATTATTAAATTATCAAATTATTAAATTATTATTAAATTATTTATTTGTTTGATTATTGAATTATTATTGAATTATTAAATTATTAAATTATTAAATTATTATTACCTCTACACACGAACGTATCTACATCTGAATTTTCCAACATCCGAAGTAAAATTCGAGCAAATTTTTGACTCTACACCTGAATTCTATTTCGACACACGAAGTAAGCAATTTTCGTCGTACCGGTTGTATCCGAATTTTTCGACATGCGAAGTACAATTCAAACACGTTCCTACTCTACACCTAAATGTTTTTCTCAACACCCGAAGTAAACAATACTCGTACGCGTAGTCGGTGCTCATAGCACCTGAAGTGTTTTTTATTTCCGCCGATAGAAGGCAGCACTTCGACCTCGGAGGGACCCTCAATTAGCGTGGCTCGGGTCAGTCCTCTGTTCTCGTTGGCTTCTTGCGGTTGTGCCCTGTGCGTTCTGCTATTAACTGTGTTTTAATCGTGATTTTTTACGTGCATCCTTTAACGGTAATTTACGTAAAGTATGGGTCCTAAAAGGCTTAAATTTTCAAGTGGTTGTGGTAGTGGTGAGAAAAGGAAGAAGGAAATGCTTTCTTTAGACGTAAAGCAGGAAATTATTGAAAAACATGAGCGTGCCACGTCCGCATGAGTGAACTTTCTAAACAGTATGGCCGTAATATGTCGACGATCTCGACAATCCTTAAACAGAAGGAAGCTATTAAAGCAGTGAAACCTTCTAAGGGGATCACCATTATCTCAAAACGCCGTAGCCCTATCATAGAAGAGATGGAACGACTTCTGCTAGTGTGGATCAAGGACAGAGAGATCGTTGGTGACACCATCACCGAGACCGTCATCTGCGAGAAGGCGCACGCCATCTTTACGGACTTGAAGGAGGAGAGCTGTGGGGGTGATGCTGGGGAGAGTTCAACCGAACCTTCCTCAGATGATTTCAAGGCATCTCGTGGCTGGTTTGAGAAATTTAAGAAACGGTCCGGATTCATTCATTTGTTCGCCACGGAGAGGCTGCTAGTGCCTTTAAGGCACACAACGTCGATAAGGACCAGCTTCATGTTTTCTGGCGATCCAACTCGAAGGCCTGTGTCACTAGGCAGTTCTTTGTGCAATGGGTTAACCAAGTTCTCGGCCCTTCTGTGAAGAAGTATCTTCATGAACAGAAATTGCCTTTAAAGTGCCTGCTATGCCTTGACAATGCACCCGCTCACCCCCCCCAGACTTGAAGATGATATCTTCGATGAATTTAAGTTCATAAAGGTGCTGTATCTTCCTCCGAATACCACCTCTATCCTCCAGCACATGGACCAGCAAGTCATCTCTAATTTTAAGAAGCTGTACACCAAGCACTTATTTAAGCAGTGCTTTAATGTCACGCAAAGCACCAACTTAACTTTGCGTGAATTTTGGAGGAGCCACTTCAACATCATGCACTGCTTGAAGATCATAGAACAGGCTTGGGTGGGATTAATTCGACGGACCCTCAATTCTGCCTGGAAGAAGCTGTGGCCTGATGCACTTTCTTCCCGAGATTTAGAAGGTTTTGGCCCCGAACCTGATCCCGTGGTAGGTGCAGCGGTAGACGTAGAGGAAATCGTCTCCCTTGGCAAGTCCATGGGTCTGGAGGTCGACGCAGATGACGTTACGGAACTCGTCACCGAACATCACGGCGAACTTACCACAGATGAGCTCAAGAAACTCCATGCTATGTCTGAGCACATGAGTGATGACGAGGAAGGGAGCGAGGAGGTAGAACATGTGTTAGGTTCGGCGCATATAAAAGACGTCGTCGACTTCATCGACAAATACCACCCCAAAAAATTGCAGGTTTTTCGTTTAGTATCGCAGTTCGATGATGTTTGCCCAACTCACTTTCGAAATATTCTGAAAAGCCGTACCAAGCAACTATCTATCGATAATTTCTTTAAAAAAACTACGAAGCGAACTCGTGATGAAGAGGATGTAAGTGATTTGAAGAAAACGTCAAAGAGTGAAGCGGAAGAAAGTGAAACAAAGAAAACGGCAAAGAGTGAAGCGAAAGAAATTCAATCATTTTTAAGTGTAGAGAGTGAAATTGATTAAAATTAATCATCAAAAAGAAAAAAAGAAAATGTAAAAAAAAAAGAAAAAAATAAGCTAAGTTATGTTAAAGTTCACTTAGTGTGAGTTAGAATAAGTTACGGTAGTGTACGTTTATCGTAGTTAACCTCTCTACCTCCTCGCCGCCCGTCCGTCTCCTCTCTGCATAGCAAGACCAACAACACCTGAGCTGGAGTTTCTAAGGTAAAGTGATGCTAAAAACCCGTTTCTTATTTATAATTTTTTGCTAATTCTTCTTATTTACATGTCTATTATCTAATTTAGTGTGCATTATTTTCATGGGAAATTATGTGTAGTAGTTCATTAAGAAGTTATCATAGGTTTTTGGGCTCAACCACGGATTAATCCTATTTCAATGTATTTTTATGGGAATATTCGTTTCTACATCCGAACATTTTCTACATCCGAAGTTGGTTCTAGAACGGATTAAATTCGTATGTAGAGGTACCACTGTATTATTAAATTAAAAAATTATTAAATTATTATTAAATTATTAAAATATTATCAAATTATTAAATTATTATTGAATTATTACTAAATTATTAAATTATTACTAAATTATTAAATTATTATTAAATTTTCAAATTATTAAATTGTTATTAAATTATATAATCATTATTAAATTTTCAAATTATTATTAAACTATTGAATTATTAATAAATTATTAAATTATTGAATTATTAAAATATTAAATTATTATTGAAATATTTATTTATAATTAAATTATCAAATTATAAAATTATTAAATCAGTAGATTATTATGACATTATCAAATTACTATTAAATTTTCAAAATATTAAATTATTAAATCATTAAATTATTAAATTATTATATTATCAAATTACTAATTAATTAATAAAATTATTAAATTTTTAGATTATTATTAAATTATCAAATTATTGAATTATTAAATTATTAAAATATAATTATTATTAAATCATTGAATGATTAAATTATTAAACTATTATTGAATTAATAAATTATTATTGAACTATTAAATTATTAAGTTATTAAATTATTATTAAATAATTAAGTTATTATTAAATTATCAAATTATTAAAGTATTGAATTATTATTAAATTATTAAATAATTTAATTATTATTGAATTATTAAATCATTAAATTATTATATTATTCTTAAATGATTAAATTATTAAAATATTAAATTATTAAATTATTATTAGATTATTAAATTATTATCAAATTATTATTAAAATATTATTAAATTATGAAATTATGATGTGAAATTTTAAAATTATGAAATTATGAAAACATGAAATTATGCAATTATTAAATCATCAAATTACTAAATTATTAAATCATCAAATTATTATGAAATTATTAGGGTTTTAGATAATTAAATTATTGAATTATTAAATCATTAAATTATTAAATTATTATTAAATTATTAATTTATAAAATTTTTATAAATTTATTAAATTATTAAATTATCAATAAATTTATAAAATGATTAAATTAATAATAAATTATCAAATTATTATTAAATTATCAAATTATTATTAAATCATTAAATTATCAAACTATTATTGAATTATTAAATTATCAAATCATTAAATTATTATATTATTAAATTATTTAATTATAAGATTATTTAATTATTACTAAAATAATAAATTATTATATTACCAAATTATTATCAAATTTTTAAATTATTATTAAATCATAAAAAATTTGAAATATTATTAAATTATTAAATCATAAAATTATCAAAAAATTATTAAATAATTAAATTATTGAATTATTAAATAATTAATAAATTATTATTAAATTATTATATTATTAATAAATTATTAAATTATTGAATTATTATATAATTATTAAATTATTATTAAATTATTTAGTGATTAAATTATTAAATTTTTAAATTATTAAATTATTAAATTATTAAATTATCAAATTATTGAATTATTAATAATTAAATTTTCATTTATTATTAAATTATTAAATTATTAAATTATTATTAAATTATTAAATTATTATTATTTTATTACACTATTATTAAATTATTGAATTATTATTATATTATTAAATTATTACATTATTATTAAATTATTATTAAATTATCATTAAATTATGAAATTGTTAAATTATTAATAAATTGTATAATTATTATTAAATTATTATAGTATCAAATTAATAAATGATTAAATTCTCATTAAATTATTAAACTTATGAATTATTATTAATTTATTGAATTGGTAAATTATTAAATTATCAAATTATAATCAAATTAATGAATTATCAAATTATTATTAAATTATTAAATTATTAAATTATTAAATTATTAAATTATTGAATTACTAAATTATTAAATTATTATATTTTCATTAATTTATCAGGTTAATAAATCATCAAATTATCAAAATATTAATTAATTATTAAATAATTAAATTATTAAATGATTAAACTATAAAATTATAAAATTATTAAACTATGAAATTATTAAATTATTGAATTATTAAATTATTATCAAATTACTAAATAATTACTTTAATAAATTATCAAAGTGTTAAATAATTAAATCATTGAATTACTATTAAATTGATAAAATATTATTAAAGTATTAAATTTTTATCAAATCATTATTAAATTAATAAATTATTAATAAATTATTAAATTATTGTTAAATTGACAAATTATTAAATTATTATTAAATTAATGTTAAATTATGGAACTATTATGAAAATATTAAACTATTAAATTATCGAATTAATATCAAATTATTAACTTATTATTAAATCATCAAATTGTTATTAAATTATTAAATTATCAAATTAATAAATTATTAAATTACTAAATTATTGGATTATTAATATATTATTAAATTAATCAATTATTAATTTATCCCATTGATAAATTATTAAATTATTAAATTATTGAATAAATAAATTATTAAATTATCATTAAATTATTAAATTATTATTAAATTAATAAATTATTACTAAATTATTATTATATTACTAAATTATTATTACATTATTAAATTATTATCAAATTATTAGATGATTATTAAATTATTAAATTATTAAATGATGAAATTATGAAATTATTACTAAATTATTATATTAATAAATTATTATTAAATCATTAAATTATCAAATTATTATTAAATTATCAAATTATCAAATTATTATTAAATTATTAAATTATCAAATTATTATTAAGTTATTGAATTATTTTTAAATTCTTAAATTATTGGAATATTATTGAATTATTATTTTTTCAAATTATTACTTAATTATTTAATTATTATTATATTATTAAAATATTAAATTATCAAGTTACTATTAAATTATTAAATTGTTAAATTATTAAATTATTCAATTATCAAATAATTAATAGATCGATAAGTTATTATTTTTTTATTAAAATTAAATTATTGAAATATCTTTAAATTATTAGATTAATAAATTAGTATTGACTTATTAAATTTTTTAATCATTATTAATTTATAAAATATTAGATTATTATTAAAATAATAAATCATTATCAAATTACTAAATTATTAAATGATTAAATTATTAAATTTAAGAAATTATTAGTAAATTAATAAATGATTATTAATTTATTAAATTATTAAATTATTGAATTATAAAATTATTATTAAATTATCAAGTTATTGTTAAATTGGCAAATTATTATTGAATAATTTAATTATTATTAAATAATTTAATTATTACTAAATAATTTAATTATTATTAAATAATTTAATTATTAAATTTTCAAATTATTGGTAATCAATAAATCATTAAATAATTAAATCATTGAATTATCAAATTACGAAATTATAAAATTATTATTAAATTAATAAATTATTAAATTATTAATAAATCATTAATATATTGAATCATTAAATTATCAAATTATTAAGTTACTAAGTTATCAAATTATCAAATTATTGAATTATTATCAAATTATCAAATTAATAAATTATTATTAAATTATTAAATTATTATCAAATTATTAAATTATTAAATTATTATTAAATTATTAAATTATTGAATCATTAAATTATTAAAATATTAAATTATTAAATTATCAAATTATGGAATTATCATCAATTTATTAATAAATTATTATATAATTATTGAATTATTAAATTATTAAATTATTAATAAATCATTAATATATTGAATCATTAAATTATCAAATTATTAAGTTGCTAAGTTATCAAATTATCAAATTATTGAATTATTATAAAATTATTAAATTAATAAATTATTATTAAATTATTAAATTATTATCAAATTATTAAATTAATAAATTATTATTAAATTATTAAATTATTAATTTATTAAATCATTAAGTTATCAAATTATTAAATTACTAAATTATCAAATAATTAAATTAGTAAATTATCAAATTATCCAATTTTTGAAATTATTATCAAATTATTAAATAAATAAATTATTATTAAATTATCAAATTATTATCAAATTATTAAATTATTATTAAATTATTAAATTATTAAATTATTGAATCATTAAATTATTGGAATATTAAATTGTTTAATCATTGAATTATTGAAATATCATCAATTTATTATTAAATTAATAAATTATTATTAAATTATTAAATTAATAAATTATCATTAAATTATTAAATTAATAAATTATAAAATTATTGAATTATCATAAAATTATAAAATTATTAATAAATTATTAAGTTATTATTAAATTATTATTAAAAAATTAAATGATTAAATTATTATTAAATCCTTAAATTATTATTATATTATCAAATTATTATTAATTATTAAATTATTATTAAATCATTAAATTATTATTAAAGTTTTAGATTATTATATTAATAAATTATTAAATTGTTCCTAAATTATTAAATTGTTAAATTATTAAATTATTAGATTATCATTTGATTATTAAATTATTAAATTAATGAATTATTAAATGATTAAATTATTGATGAATTATTAAATTATTAAATTATTTTTAAATTGTTAAATTATTATTAAATTATTAAATTATTAATAAATTATTCAATTATTATTAGATTATTAAACAATTATTAAATCATTAAATTATTAAAAAATTATTGGATTATCAAATTATTAAACTATTAAATTATTATTAAATTATTAAATTGTGAAATCATTGAATTATGATTCAATTATTAGATTATTATTAAATTATCAAATTATTAAATCATTAAATTATTAAATTACTAAATTATTAATAAATTATTATAAAATTATTATTAAATTATGAAATCATTAAATTATTATTAAATTATTCAATTATTAAATCATTGAGTTATTAAATTTTTAAATTATTAAATTATCAAATTATTAAATTAGTAAATTATTACTAAATTATTACTAAATTATTAAATCATTATTAATTTCTTAAATTATTATTAAATTATTAAATTACTATTAAATTATTAAATTATTATTGAATTAATAAATTATTATTAAATTTTTGAAATATAATTAAATTATCAAATTGTTATTAAATTAATAATTTATTATTAAATTATTAAATTATCATTAAGTTATTAAATTATTATTAAATTATTAAATTATTATTAAATTACTAAATTATTATCAAATTATTAAATTATTAAATTATTAAATTATTAAATTATTATCAAATTATTAAATTATTATTAAATTATTAAATTATCAAATCATTAAATTATTAAATTGTTAAATTATTAAATTATTATTAAATTATTATTAAATTATTAAATCATTAAATTCCTAAATTATCAAGTTATTAAATTATTAAATTATTATTATTATTATTATTATTATTATTATTATTATTGTTATTGTTATTATTATTGTT
>NC_090725.1:224677673-224680173 GCF_036898095.1 Palaemon carinicauda | reverse complement strand
CCGATCACTCTCCGCATTAACATATCCCAAGAATATACCATCCTGTACGTACGAGTGGTGCTAGGTATGCAGTTAGTTCTAACCTTCTTGCTTTTTTTTCAGAACAAGGCACAACTCTTAACAGTATTCTAGAAGTTTTCTTTCAACTATGACAAGAATGATCATCCTAATCGGGTAATTCAATCGGTGGAATTTAAGAAGTTCAAACTTGCAGCGAATGATTTTCACGTAGAACAGGCTGACATGTCTCTCTTCATAGTTTATAATGTATATTATGAGACATTTACTTTAACGTTGTTACTGATCTTCAGATATTTCTTATAGTTTATTCATTACTTCTCCTATAGTTTGTTTATTTCCTTATATCCCTTCCTCACTGGGCTATTTTTCTCTGTCGCATACCTTGGGCTTATGGTATCTTGCTTTTCCAACTAGGCCTATAACTTATATATATATATATATATATATATTTGTGCACACACCGCACATATGTATATATACATATATATATATATATATATATGAATATGTATATATATGTACATATATATTCATATATATGTTACATATATATATATATATATACATATTTATATATATATATATATATATAATACATACATACATACACAAACACACAAATACACACACACACACACACACAGATATATATTATATAATATATATACACTAATATATATGTATACAGAGCAAATTATACTATATAACCAATGTTAATGCTATAGTCACAAATATTTGTATACAGTATACTGATTATGCTTCTCTCTCTCTCTCTCTCTCTCTCTCTCTCTCTCTCTCAACAAGCAATAAACGCTTTTACTTCCCTCTTGCCTACAATTAAACAAGCCCTTGTGACCCAAGTAGCCAACTTATGCAAACTTAACCAAGACTTCGAGAAGTTCTCTAAGTAACATCTTCCTCAGTCCCATCTCTTTGACGAGGTTGATTTATCAAGTATAAATAAGGAGAGTTGCTATGTGTAATGACGCTCAGTATAATAGGAATTGTCAAAAACTCAAAATTTTTGTTGTTTATTATTTAATAATATGAAAGTAGCGTATGGTAGTGTCAAAACTATTACTGATTACCGATAACCTATCATATTGGAGATTTATTTCGAATTAAAGTAGAAATATGCAAACTCGTCATGATTATGTAGAGCAAAGTTATATATATTTCCTCAGGACAGATTGATCACCAAAAATCCTAAAAAAGACTTTCTTACTATGCCAATTGTGTTTCGCAATTGGGGAGGAAACAGATCAGATGTATTTCTTTAGAGTAAATTTGCAATGAAAATCCACACTTGGAACTTTAAATGAGCTGGTACAAAGTTAAAGAGACATTGTCAATGTAAAGATCTGGATGTTAAATAGCCACTGTTCTCGACCTTCTTACAATCATACTTTGAGTTTTGTTTGGGTTCAATGTCATGTCCCATAATTTGCACCATGCACTACTTTTAGCTAGATCTCCATTGACTGATTTAGCAAACCCAGATCTACAATCAGGAGATGGAATTGAGGCAAAGATAGGAGCATCATCTGCATATGCAACGAGCTTGTTTTCTCGACCAAAGCACATATCATGTGTATGTATATAGTATGCAAAGTAACTGGCCAAGAACATTACACTGAGGTACACCAGAAACCACATTCCTATACTCACTATAGTGCCCACCAGCGACAACACTTTCCACTCTATTACTTAAAAATGCAACAATGATGTTAAGAAAATACCCACCTACTTCCAACTGTTTAAGTTTGAAAAGAAGGGCCCTCATGAATAACACGGTCAAAATTAGCACTAAAATCAAGGACAATCATACGAACTTCCTGACCACAATTAAGGATATCTATATATCATTAAAAATTGTAAGACAGGCATAACGTGTTTCAAGTCTTTTACACAACAGACCTTCTCCTATCGACCTTATTAGTCTCCATGTACCGCAAGACCAGTCACTCGAGTCAACTTTATCTATTTCTATTCTCTGCGTCGTTATTCCTCAGTCCCAGACCCACCACATCCATCCATCTGATCCGCTGACGGCCCACACTCCTCCTCCCCATCACTGGCATCTTCTTAGCTTTCTTGATTAATTCCACCTCCTCCCTTCTAATTATAGGGCCACATATCTCGGACGAGCTTTCTTAGACGTAAATAAGTAGTAATTTGTCGAGAGGAATGTAGAAGCTAAACTCTTTTAAATTTAATTTGTCGGTTGGTTTTGTAATGCTTACTTAAGTTAGACTCTACACAAGTTTGACGATAGAAAGGAATTTCCTATAATTAAAACCAGCATATGACGTTAATCTAACAAGCGGCAGTCTGATGAATAATTCGACTGTAGATATTTACCTTTGTCCTAATAATTCTATTTTCTCCCGTCACTGATGACAGAATCATGAGTAATATTACAATTTTAGGATATTCTCAAAGAGCCATCAATGAAGGTGGATAAATGTCAGGGCTAAAA
>NC_090725.1:224652673-224672673 GCF_036898095.1 Palaemon carinicauda | reverse complement strand
TGCATTTGCGGCATTGACCCTGCCACATACGTCCATGTAGATGAATGATATTCCCATTTATCAAAGACAAATAGATGAGTACGAATGCTTGTCACACTTCAACGACCACTTTACGACGACGGGATTATGCATCGCACATGGATACTAATGACAGTGCTGTCACATGTAATTGCAATGTTACTATGATGCGTAATCAACATAGTGGTCTTGCAGTAATTATATTGGTTTAAGCATCAATAAAGTATAAATGATAAAGTAAACATAATTCTCCTGTAATTTAATAATAACGTGAATATATATAAATGCATATAAGCTGTACATAATGCATGTACTATGAAATGTTTTCGATATCTTTACATGTATAAATAAAGATCTTAAAAAAAACAAAAGAATAAGTAAATATAGAATTACTTTCTTTCATAAATCGAATCACTGGTTGGCAGTCACCAGGCCCATTTTTTCCTTGAATTTTCGTGAGAATCCACACATAAAACAGTAGGCCATAAATATGTTAAACAACAATGGGTCCTTAGTGAAGATTAATACAAAAGACACGTTTTAAGGTAATGAGGTACTCTGTAAAAAACTGTGAAAGTGACCTAGGATACACACATACGCGCTCACACACACACACACACACATATATATATATATATATATATATATATATATATATATATATATATATATATATATATATATATATATATATATATGTATATATATATATATATATATATATATATATATATATATATATATATATATATATATACAGTATATACGTGTGTGTGTGTTTGTGTGTGTATCAAACTAGACTTCAAGTGCCATGAAATTCTAAACGCATTATAGTTTTCTCTTCGTGCTGTAATAATAATAATAATAATAATAATAATAATAATAATAATAATAATAATAATAATAATAATAATAATAATAATAATAATAATAATAACATTTCCGTGATATTATTGATGACTATATACAGTAGTTCCTGAATTTCGTCTTGTCCGCATCCTATTTAGCTTTTCCACTAAGAAAGTCTTGTAATATTCGGTGGGCTGCACTCAAATAAGTTTTACAGAGGAAATTACACGCATATCAATCTATCTCATCAATATACCAAGAAGTATGCTGGCCATGAATATAGGGAGAGATATTGAGAAAGTCTACAACTATGTAAGGAACTCGAACATCTCCATGAACCAAGAGATACTGCAGCTCACCTCAGTGTTTGCCAGACTCCATCTCTTAACAGGGTACAGTAGCTTATATGGCAGGGATGTCCAGTTTAGGGACTACATCAGTACTGGATTCTATAAATACAGTTGAATAGCTGCAGTTGTTACTACATACAAGGAGTCATGCAATATGGCCAGCAAAGGTGGCAAATGCCTAGAAGATACTTCTAAAAATACTAACTGAAATGAGAGAAGTTATCGCTATATCAGATGGAACTTTCAAGATACATATTCACTATAAATTTGTAAGGAGTCCACGATGTTGCTGGGTCCGGCTATACTTACAACGCAATAAGGAGAAAGGATACTATAACAATTTGAGACACATATTAGCAACTGCAAATTCACATCTATACAGAAATGTTACCAGGATTACAGAGAACCTTTTCATTGAAATTATGGAATATGTAAAACACTGCATAATGAAGACCCTACCACTCTGGAAGAGATAAATTGATCCAGGCCGGCATGTTGCAATTGCCCTGCATTTCGTTACAACTGGAGAATCTAATTTAGTGAGGCTCTCAACACGATTAGCAGTACTGTATCTGAGATTTTGAAGACTATTGTACAAGCCTTTGGGGATGAGGCAATGCAGGATCTTAGTACCGCTGAGGAATGGAGGGAGATAACTTGTGGATTTAAGCAACGACGGAATTTCTCACACATCCTTGAAACAATATATGGGAAACACATTTGCAGCCAGATCCCAGCCTTTGGAGGAACTCATTACTTTGATTATAAAAGGTTCCACTCTGTGATTCTTTTTGCAGTTGTTAGATCTGAATACAAGTTCCAGTACGTGGATATAGGTGCCATAGTATCGGAGTCTGATGGTGGTGTGTTTGCAACAAAAAAAAAAAAAAAAAAAAAAAAAAAAAAAAAAAAAAAAAAGAGATATGTGGGCTAAAAACGAAACCAACTTGCCTGCCCCTAAAAGTCTCAAACACGAGACGGAAGATAAACCGTAAGTCAAGTATTTTTTCATTGGAAGTTTTGTTCTAAAGCTTTATTTGATAAAATCATACACTGCAAGAGGCCTGACGCGTGCTTATCGAATCTACATTTATTTATTGAGCAGCGCAAAATAACAGTGGAGAACACCGCTGTGATCTTTGCGAGCAAGTTAGACATTGTTTTAAATGATAAAATTCTTTATTTAGTTTACAGACGTCTGTAATGTGAAATACATTATGTAGACCATTTGATAATCAATTCATTATGTTCCATTTATTTCCCAAAGGTTCAGATTGCTATACACTCCCATCAACCTTTGTCACGATTGTATCGAGTCAGTGGTTTTGGCAGTTTGTCTGTTGCACAACTTGATTTTGACGAGATCTCATTATGCTAGAATTGAGGGAGATCAAGAGGACTCAGAGATTCATGAGATCTACCTGGTAGCTGGAAGTGTGACACAGTTTTACCTTGTCTGACTTCTAGACTGAGAGACACATCAAATATTACTAGAAAAAAAAAAACCCACGTGACCATTAGCAGGACTATGAATTCCCCTGCAGGCTCCATTCATTGGCGAGATTCTATGGTCTACAATTTTTTTTCATGTATATATATTTCCTCAGAAAATAATTATACGTTTGTAATTCCATAACATGTTTTGACCTTCTGAATCTACATCATATTCTATTAACCTTTTTTTATAAACATTCACATATATTCAATTACTATATATACTGTAAAATTATATTTTAAAGTATTTTTCCGTCACATTTGTGTATTTGGTATGTTATTGAATCTTAAAGTATTTAATAAAATCATTGTAATTACTTATTTTCTAATGTCAATTTTAATTTCAAAACTTTTCAAAAATGTTTTCCTAATTTATTTATTTAACATCGAAAATATTGTCCAACTTTTTTTTAAAAACTAATTTTGTTCAAGAAAAAGAAATTTTAAAAGTAATTCATAATTCTCTGTATGTGACATTTATTTTGTAAATATTCAATATTCAATTTTCAAAGTTAACTTTAATTTAGAAACGTCTGAAAATGTTTCATAAATTATTTGTTAAGATATAGCTTTATTTTCAGTGATATTCAATGCTAGTTGTCAAAGTCATTTTGTTTGATAAGAATATTTTTTTTTTAAGTAATTCATATATTCTCTGTATGTAACATATTGATTTTGTCAGTATTCAATGTTATTTTTAAAAGTCAATTTTACCTAACATGAAAATATTTTTTGAAGTATTTCATATATTCTAATCATATATAATATATTTGTTTCATAATATTCAAAGATATTTACTATAACCATATTTTCTTTTAATTGAATTAATATCTAAATGTATTTCATCTCATTTCTTATTTTCTTTTTTTCAGTATTAAGAGAATATCAAAGTATATATTAATTAGAGTCTTCAGGACAAGTCAAGAGATAAAATATCAACAATATTCCCAAATTAATTATTAAGGAAAAAATAAATCAATAAATGCATTCCATAGAACTATTTAAAGAAATAAAAGGTATATTGGAAGCCTTTACAAAGTAACAGATGAAATAAGAATTTATCAAGTAGAAGGCACCTTCTTCTCCGCACCTCAGTAGAAACTTCACTTAAGTAGTTGGAAGGATGATTTCTAAAAACACCCTGAACTGGTAAGGTTCATATTGTAAGCCTAGGTGATGGTTCCACAACTGGACTATGCTCTTGTTTTGACCAACAATGAGTGCCTTTTGCATATGGCGCTTACAGATGTTGCCCTTTGAGGTGGTATATTTGGTCCGGTGGGAGAGGTAAAGTTGAGGAATGGCGGGTAGCAAGTTTCTGATCCTCGAATGCTGTTCTATATACAAAAAAAAAAAAAAAGGAAAAGAAAAAAAAAAAAAAACTCCTGCTTTATGTGGGCGTTGTTTTTCTCTCATATGTGTTTTTTCCTTTTCTCAAAAAAAAAGAAAAAAAATTCCTGCTGCATGTAAGAATAAAATAAAGGCGATATTTTGGCACACTCCTTGCCGAACTTCTTGAGGTGGAAGTTCCAGCAAACTCCATCTGTGTAATTTATATTTTTTCCAAGTAATCTTGCTTGGCTGCTTCCGCATTTTCAAGGGCCTAGAATGATATAGCTTCATTATTCATACCGAATTTTTTTTCTTTATAAAGTGAATGTAGAATATAAATATACGAAATTAAATTACACACTCAATACTTTAAAATTGTAAAAAATTTTATGTTAGTCAAATATGCATTTAAAATTTTATCGATGTAAATTATGTTTCATTTTAGGTTGAAATAGATATATCATAATGTTTACCTTTTAAAGGACGAAACCTTCACCTCGCTAGCGTTCTAATTCCGACCTCAGCTTCCTAGGTCTCCTGTCCTCGATGGCTGATATGACCTCAGGTTCATCACTAGACACATGTTCTCTAGGAGGAGCAGAAGCTGCAGTAGCGAACTGTAGATAAAAGAAAATAGCAAACAACCTTTTATTTTGAAAACAGTATACATATATTTGGATTATATGTTATTTAGTAACATGTGCAAATATATCATTTCAACAGAGAATGTTTTGCCAAAACAATACAGAACTAAACAATTTTACTATATACCCTTTTCTATACAAGAGACTCGGGCTTCTTCTGGCGAGCATTGTGTTTCCTCAAAGAGTTAAATACTTTGAGAATCCACCTAGCTGGAACACGGTGACATCTGGCTGAGATCTTCGCAGAAGGGTTAGCTGCTTCTTATCGTCAGTGATATGATAAAATCTCGGAAATAGAAGTTTTATATCGGGATGGGAGACTACTTGTCAGAAACTGCGCCTGACATCTGGGTAGACTTTCCTATCTTCTTCTTATGTTGTTCCACTGTTTATATACCCATGTGTGGGCGGAGCTAATCGAAATTGCCATATAAGGAGGTTTTTAATATCTTCAATCTGAAGGGTTTCCATTAAAGCACCAACTTCGGTCGAGCCATAGAAGCTTCTAAGAGAAACTCTTCTGGTACAATCTAGACCCAAAGTGGTGCCAGCAGCGATGATTATAGAAGGAAGGATTTTCATCGAAGCTTGAGAACATGCTGCTGATAGTAATAAATGTTATGCAATCTTTGACCAAACGCTAGCGGTTTTTTTTTCTTTTTTTTTTTGTCTTGAAAAAAAAAAAGATATGGTTTTCCAAATCATATATGTTCTTTTACAACTATTACATATATCCATGACAATATTGCATTTCCTTTTCGTCACCACCGTCCTCATATTCATCTAATTATAGTATTTATGTCGTGAATTTAGACATTTTATTAAATTAGTGTCTTAATTATTTTACAAAACTCTTAAATATTATGTCACAGGTTCTTTGTAATTTAAAGAATGTCTTTTATTAATTTTTTGATAGTGTTTTCTCTCCAACAGCTATTCGTATTAGTCCAAGTTGATCTGAAATAGTCAGTGTCACTACAGAGCCATTCTTGAAATATTTGGTCTCACAATAAGAAAGGGAAAATAACCTATGCAACTAAAGTTAATCGCTCAGGCCGAGTTTGGTCTAACTCAGTTCAACTTGACTCATGATTTTTCATTTGAAATAAACAGAAAATTTTGTACAATTTTGCAGAGTCAACACAACAGTGCCAAAAAGCATAATCGTCAGTTTGCAAACGTAAATGTAGGGATAATTTGTTCATCATACAAATAGGAAAATTAAATTTGTTCTGGCAATTAACCTACATTACACATACGGGGATTTCAATCTAGTTATTATGCAAAAATTCCCAATTCTATTCCATAAAAAAAAAAAAAAAAAAAAAAAAAAAATTTAATTGACTGAAGTGTAATCATGACATCCAGTTGGCCACATACACGTCTCTCTCTCTCTCTCTCTCTCTCTCTCTCTCTCTCTCTCTCTCTCTCTCTCTCTCTCTCTCTGTGTTACACATGCATACATACATACACACATACATATATATATATATATATATATATATATATATATATATATATATATATATATACACACACATATATATACATATATATATACATATATATGTATGTATGTATGTATGTATATATATATATATATATATATATATATATATATATATATATATATATGTGAACATATATACACATTTATATATATATATATATATATATATATATATATATATATATATATATATATATATATGCAACAGAGCCACAGGGAAAATGAAAATAGAAAATATAAGATTAAGTCCTGACCAATTTCTTGCTACTTCTCCAGATGACTGATTTATTGAAGAAGGTCTCTTTATATTTTATATAGTACAGTAAACGTGCGAACATACATAGAAATATTTACAAATTAATGCTTCACTCTCAAACCATGGCTGGCCTGTTTTCTCAGGTGTTTGTGGGATTAGTCCATACCTCATTAGCCAGGTATCAGAAATTGTCATTTCGGATAAGGGGTAAATATTTAGGCTTCCAATACAGTTTCTTTATATTAATGTTGGGTCACCTTATCCTTACAAAAATATAAGCAAATTCATATATATATGTATACATACACACACACACACACACACACACACACATATATATATATATATATATATATATATATATATATATATATATATATATACACATACATATATAAATATTTACTGAAGCACATACATACATATATACATACACATACATACATACATACCTACACGTATGTCAATACATATACATAGTTGCATTGACTTGCGAGTACATGTTTGCACAAATGATTAGCATGTATATACACTTATGCAAATATAGCCCTAACAACATGAACATATAATCACATCTATATCGATACCTATATAGAACATAACAATATATGGTGGCAAAGCAATTATGTATACATTATGCAATAATTGTATCTATAAGTGAACGCTAGCTTAGGTGTAAATATCAATTTCACAATGGCATTTATTATCTGAGGTACATTTTGTTCTACATTAAGTGGCTTGTTTCATACATGATCGTACATGTATGAATTTTTGTGACGTTTTTTTCTCGAAAGTCACTGTATATAAACTCGATTGTTTAATAAAGTTGCATTCTTTTCGCCTCTCAGTTATCACCTAACTGGTGCCTCGTACATTGGTGACCACTGGAGTGACCAGCTCCTTCTGCCCTCCCCCTCACTGCTGTGTCCTACTGTTTGATAATGCCGCCTTTCAACACTGTCTCTTCTATCAATGCCACATCCATGAAACTACCACCCTTCGCCAGTATAGAAGCATTCGTCTGGTTTCAGCACGCTGAGGTTCAGTTTCACATTAAGGGTATGACTCAGTCAGGCACCAAAGCAGACTATATTCTCACGTCGATCCCCAAGGACCCTTTCCCGAAAATCTTTGATTGGCTGTGTGAGCAAGGGAACACCCCAATAATGTACGATACCCAAAAATCCTACCTCCTGAAGCAGTACTTACCATCGCCAGCCGCCCTCATAGTGAAACATTTTCGGCTTTCTCAATAACCGTTTTGGAACCAAAACGCTTTGCTTGCCCACACGGAAATGACCAGTATCACTTGCCTACAACCTACCACAGACGGCTCTCCTTATGAAGTGAATCTAGTTCGTACCTTTTGGCTACGGAGCTGACCTTAAACCTGTATGTGCAGCCATCCCTGATGTCAATATTTTGCCCCTGAAGAACCGGACGACCAAAGTCAATGTCCTTATGGACAATTACTTCACCACCTTCAAGACTTTCATGAACGACTCCACTCCTGACAAAATGGACAACTATTCAACATTGACTGAAGCTGATGTGAATGGGGTAGGACACAGACACCCATCCCGTGACGTGCTGCAGCTGCGACAAAACTGCGTACCACCCACCACTCGCTCATTCCTGAAGCAACGACCTCTACAACTACTTATTGACACCCATCAGCTGCAGTTATGCTACTACCACTCCAGATTCCGGCTGCTGTGAAGAAATGTTCTAAAGGTTGCCAAAAAGTGTGTAAGTAAGCCATCGCTTGTGGCAGTGGCATCCCCTGACACTAATCTTTTCTTTTTACATGATGCAAGCATGGGCGTGCAACTTTTGGTAGACACGGGTGCTTGTCGTTTTCTTTTGCCAAGGCCACTTGCCAAGTTACAACATAGTGTGTCTAAATCTGCTGACGTCCGCCTAGTAGTTGCCAACGGATCTGCGATACCCACCCATGGTTGCAAGAACTTCACATTATTGTTTTGAAGGGTAAAATATCACTGGAAGTTTCTCGTTGCTGACATCACATTGCCATTCCTTGGCGTAGATTTCCTCTCCCATTACCACCTCCTGGTTGATGTGGCTCACCAACGGCTTGGCAACGTTAAAAACACCAAACACAGTATTTTCACCATATCAAGACGACGGGTCCCCAAGTATTCGTCAGATTCAGGCGTATGGCATCAGATTGTTTAACAGCTTCAAAACAAATGTTCACCGAAATGGAAGAAATGGGCCTTTGCTAAAAGACCTCAAGCCCATGGTCGTCACCCTTACACATCTTTCTGAAGAAAGATGGCTCTCTGCATCTATGTGGGGATTACAGGTGTCTGAAAATGCAGACAGAACCAGATCACTACCTCCTCCCAAACATCTCTGATATGACCTCCTAATAGCACAAAGTGAAGGTATATTCTCCATACTCAACCTCCAGAAGTGGTATTATTAGGTGCCCATGAACCTAGAAGACATCACCAAGACCATCATCACCACCCTCTTCGGTATATACACCTTCAATTACTCCTGTTTTGCTCTTCGTAATTCTTGGGCCACTTTTCAATGTCTCATAGGGGACCTCCCCTTCTGTGTTTTTTACGTGGATGACATACTTGTGTTCTCTTCCTTCAGAGAGGAACACCTCCATTACCTAAGCTTTGTGCTCAACCACCTACAATAGAACGGCCTTGTAGTCCAGTACCACAAGTGTACCTTTATTGCCAACGAAGTATCATTCTTAGGGTACCACATCACTCCTGAAGGAGTTCACCCCCTCCCTGAGAAGGTAGCAACCATTCAGAACTTCCCCATGCACTCAACCATCAAAAGCTCTGCAAGAATTCCTCGGCATGATCAAGTATTATCACCGTTTCCTGCCAGCCATCGCCACCACTCTTGCCCCCCTCTATACCTCCCTCAAGGGCAAGCCAAAAGACCTGAAGTGGGGTCTCTTTAAGAAGCGGCTTTCTGCAATGCAAAGAATGCCCTATCAACTGTTACAGCTCTCACTTTTCCCATGCCACATGCCCCTCTCCTTCTCTCCACCTATACCAGTGAGGTCGCCATTGGGGCAGTACTCAGGCAGGTGATCACCCCGTCCATTGGTCTCCTTTAGTAGAAAACTGTGTAAGGCAGAATCCAGCTACTCTACCTTCGACCGCGAACTACCTGTGGTGCACTTGGTTGACCATCACCTTCACCACTTCTTGGAAGGTACACCGATCGTCTTTTGAACGGACCACATACCTCTGGTGCATGCCTTCACTCAATAGTCCAACGCCTGGTTCTCCACCGTGGCTGAATACAATTGTACCCTTCATCACGTCCTTGGGGAAATGAATACCGTCACCGATACCCTGTTAAGAAACACATTGGACACTATTCACTTGGGATTGAATTACAACGTTTTGGCAGAAGCCCACCGAAAAGATCCAGAGTACCAAGCATGGAGGACAGCCTGCATATTCCTCCGTTGGGAGGACGTCCCTCTCGACGACTCCTAAGCCACACTCCTCTGTGATGTCAGTACTGGTAGACCTAGACCGTTGATACCTGTTCCCATGCGCCAACAGGTATTTGATTTCATTCATGGCCTTTCACGTCCCTCGCGCCATTCTACTGCGCAGCTAATGAAGACGATGTTCCTTTGGCATGGTATTACTGAGAATGCAATGGATATGGTCTATGCCTCTACTCCATGCCAAAGCTTGAACGTACCTTGACACACGGATTCATGAGTGAGCACCTTTCCTCAAGATCAACGCTGCCTTACCCACTTTTACGTCGATGTTGAAGGTTCCTTACCCACATGACAAGGACATCATTACCTGTTTACCGCCATCAACCGCTCCACTCGTTAGCCTGAAGCCATTCCCATGGAAACTGCAATGTGCGCCACATGTACATCTGCCTAACCCTCAGGATGGATAGCGAGATTTGGTTTCCCTGAGCATATTACTCTAACTGGTTTACCTACCTTCCCTGGGTCCTCTTGAGACTAATGATCACTCTTAAAGACGCCCTGGATGTGTCGGCATTTGAAATGGTATATGGTGACCTGTTGGTCGTCCCTGTCGATTTGTTTTCATATGCAACCTACTACGACAATCTCCAGCACCTACGTCATGTTGTGGGAAAATTCACTCCATCGTGCCAGACTTACAAGCCCCCAGCTAAGCCACTCATACCAATAGATATGCACTCGGCAACGCACGTTTTTCTGCTCAACGACACTAGCAAACCACCGCTAACTCCCCCTCACAAGGGCCCTTTCCTTGT
Source organism: Palaemon carinicauda (assembly GCF_036898095.1). NCBI lineage: Eukaryota > Metazoa > Arthropoda > Malacostraca > Decapoda > Palaemonidae > Palaemon > Palaemon carinicauda. Next base: position 224,661,945 of record NC_090725.1, on the reverse strand, counting down.
GATCCATCGAACAATAAAGGCGTTCTTACTGAACATTCGTGGCAAAGAAGACTGGGTCTCCATTGATCTCCTTAAACCTGCAGATCTTCTGCAAGATGGCCCCCCCCTACAGTACGCCTTTGAAGAGTAGGGCGCCCCATTTCACTTGTATGTCATTTTAGGGGGAGAGCCATATACCACACGTCTTTCATATACGCTCGTTCACTGTAACAGTTTTGATATTTTCATCTTATCACTCGCTGTTCCTTCCCTGCATTGTTCATAGACCATCCTGTGTTTCCATACTAGCACAAGCTTTATAATGTTTGAATTTTTGTGACGTTCTTCCTCGGCAGTCACTGTATTGTTGTTTGATAAAGTTTAGTTGCATTCACCTCACCTCTCAGTTATCACCTAACTGGCAACTCGCACAGGTTAAAGTTTTTTTTTTTTTTTAAAGCTTGCAAACCTCTTTGCATATAAATGCATCGATTTTGCACATTTCATGCGAAATATGTTATCAAAGGTCTCTTATATGAAACTGGACTCTATGATATTTCTTTCCAATAAGTTATTTGAATGAACCAGTTTCTTTGCACATGACTAATTGATAGTTTAATTTTTATCTCTAACATGGGAAAACACTGGGCAAACTGATATACTTAGAGAGATCATACCTCTATAATTTGATTAGTCATCTTTATCATTAATTTTGTGCAACAGAACACCGAGACCTACTTTAAAATCTGGCCAGTCAATCAGGTAACACTTCTTTGCAGCACTACAAATCTCACTTCTAGTCCAATAAACACCTAATGACATCTTTCTTTAACTCCTTATTTGCCTCTTTTGTATCTACAGCAAACTTTTCCATAATCGTTTACTTGCTGGCAATAACCATCCTAGCAGGGTATAAGTCAACTCTGCTCTCATCATTTAACCTCAAAATATGTACTTCGTCAGCCCTATTCTGAGATCCATTAGTTTATCAGCCTTTCTCTCACTATTTTCTTCCCTATAAAACGGTTTTTTTATTATACCTAAAGCTCTTATTCGCCTTCTTCCTCATTATTAGTTACAGACTACATTTTTCTTCATTCTGTTCTTAATTGCCCTACAAATACTCTTTTGTGTATGCACCTACTCTTCTGGACTTCGAAAAATCTCCCATTTTCCTTAAACTAAACCTTTTATTATCTTATTATATCATCTACTATCTTCTTTTTATTCCCTCTTCTTACTCTCATACCCCAAAAACTTTACCTCCTGTACCCACGATCTCATCAAGGAATTTTGAAAAACTCCTTGTCTGTTCCGTCTGGTTCTGGGACCAAAGGTCGTATGGAAATAGTTCGTACACAATTATTCGAAAGCAAATGTGCGTTTGAAAAACGCAAAAGTTCGTATACTAAAGTTCGTCTGGAGATGCTTGTATGGTATAATGTATGTAAAATTTATTTCCGTAACGACAAAAATTCGTCTGGATAGAATTTCTTAGAAAAAAATTCAAATGGAAAAAAAATCATACGAAACTGTTTGTAAACAAAAAGTTTATATGCAAATGTTCGTCAGATACAAAGTTCGTCTAACAAAAATGATTTTGTACGTAATTACTTAGCGACTGTTGTTTCATTTGGGTTAGGTAAGTTTGGAAAATAATGAATGGAAGAGTTATCCTACTTGCTGAGCAAAATTAATTGTGGGTTTGATGGAGTGAAAAAAAAGAAAAAAATATCGTATGCTGTTATAGCTCTTTTTTTTTTTTTTTTTTTTTTTTTTAAATAAGTTTCCTTTAAAGGTTTAAAGGCCGCTTATCAATGGCAGAGGCAAGGGTCAGTGACATTGCCCTATCAAGCAGGACAGTGCCCTACAGATTGACCATTTATACATATGATCACCGCCCGAGCCCCCTCTCCACCCAATTTAGGATCAAGGATGGCCAGGCAATGGCTGTTGATGATTCAACAGATAGACCTATAGGTTCCCCTAATGCCACCATCCTTAGCTCACAAGGATGGTGAGGTTGCAGCGACCAAAGAAACGATAAGTTTGAGAGTGGCTCGAACCACTCTCTGGTAATCACTAGGCAGAGACGTTACCAATAAGGCGACCACAACCCATTATCTGAAGGATACAATAAAGATTTTACTACTTCGTATTCTAAATAAATGGCCTCAGCATCAATTTAAAGTATTTGGGAGGTTATCAGAAACGTTTTTACTTTTAAATGAAAATTAAGATTTGTAAGACGTTTAACTGATGTTTACTACAAATTTATGGAACACTTGTAATTACTGGCAGAAATTTTGTTCTTGAAATCAGTCCGATAAGTTGTGATTAAGAAAAATCATCATGCTATTATAAAATTAGTTCTAGACATCGCTTAATTATGTTTAATGTCATGAATTAAAAAAAAATGAATCTTGCAAGCAAACTCTAACAGAAAAAGGCACCATAATTTTTGTATTGGATAGATGACTGCAAATAACAACAACAACAACAACAGCAACAACAACAACAACAACAACAACAATAATAATAATAATAATAATAATAATAATAACAAGTATTATTATTATTATTATTATTATTATTATTATTATTATTATTATTATTATTATTATTATAAGTATTATCATTATCATTATTGTTATTATTGTTATCATTAAAGATCCAAAATAACATTCATACTATGAAAGGAGAATATGTAATATATGAATGTAGGTGCGATATCTCTATAGGTTTGGATCAATTCTTAATTTAAAGCTACTGTATGCAAATAGCCCAAGTAGCTATCTGGGGGTGCCCATTCCCTCATTATCTCAATTAGGAATCTTTTCATTTGGTCTGAATATCATCAGTGACGCACAAACGTCACGTCAGGAAAGAAACTTACTTTTAAGGATAGATGCCAAATGCAAACAAGGTAGTTACGGTCGAAGGGAATTGGCGTTTTATGGACACATTTGGGGAGAACTGAATGTTATCTTCCGTCGAACTGGACTTGCAATATTCAGCTTTTACTTTCACCTATGAAACTTTGATGGATGTAATGTATTTGCTCCTTTTTGTTTGTGTTTTTTTTTTCTGTCTTTCTACCCACAAGGAATCTTAAACGTTTTTGATCGATATTAATGAAATTTGGTGAAGCTTGGAAGTCGGGACCGAATTAGTACCAAGAAAGTGGCAAGCCAATTTTCTAAAGAATCTGGAGGTAGTAATTATCATATTCTCGCCTGAATTTGAGAATGGGTAAGGTCTTTTCTTTCTAATTTGTATATGACTAATGATAATTCTATTATAAAAAAAATTCAGTAGTGGATGTGTCAAGAAAGTCTCTCAACCTGTATAATTTTATAAAAAGGCCTAGTCAGTAGTAATTCCTGTGTTGGTGATGGAGTTCCTATTCTCTAAACTTTAATTCCTGGAGGTAATGACTGATCATGTCTGTGTGCAGTGCCGTATTATCCTTAAGGCTGACCAGGCAGGGGGGCACCAAAAAAACTGTGACCTAGGCAACTTTTTATTTTTTTAGTGTCAAATGTAAAAACTATGGAGCATTTACTTTATTCGTAACATTACTGTAATATACTGTACGAAAGGAGAGTGTGAAATTTGCGGGGGTGGGGTTGCTGGACGTTTGGGGATGTTGAGGGGTCCAAAGATGCTGGAAGCCTAGGGGCCGTGCCATGGGTTAATACAGCACTGTGTGTGTGTGTGTTCAATGTATATCAGTTTGCCTTAACGGGAAACGGTGACAGCAGAATGCAAGGGGATAATGATGGTTGTCTATGACCATAAACTTTCTTGATCTGCCAGCTGATGAGCTTGGGAAGCAAGCTACAGAGCTGACAAGGATTTTGACTTTTAGAGGTAAGTTGGACTTAGTTGTGGAAGACCCGATTGTGGAAATGCAATAATTTCCAACTTGGTCCAAAAGAACGATACCACACTTGAACTTTATGTTTTCTGGAGGAAAAAACCTAAAGTAAATATATCTGAATATATGGGTAGCACTGAGAATCTCCAAACTTAAGCTGATTGAAACTTATATGCGATTAATAACTATTAATCAGAAAGTGCCTAAACAAATTTAATTTAATGAAACCGTAGATGAATTTGTTGCTAAGAAGTTCAGTCCTATACAGTTTTACAGAACAATGTCGATATTGAGGTGGGAGGTGGATTAACAGATATATTTGTTGGGGGTATTCTTTTTACTGGGTTATGAAAGCATTCCACAATGCTTTGTTCATATTGTAGACAGAATTGAAACAATCATTTTATAATCTCTAGATCTATCATCACGTTCTTAAACCATGTGAAGTACGTCTCATTAAATATCCAAATTTAAAATGAAAAGGCTTTGTTTACAACAATGGTTACTAACGTACCAGGATAGCCAACTTTAAGAAATCCATGAGATGTTAAGAAAGATAAAACAGTAATTTTTACAATGCTTATCTGAATTGAAAACCAAAATATAATTGAAGTAAAATTTGACTTTAATCATGTTTGAAACTATGTCTGCATTCTGAAAACATAAATCCATGTTTATAATCCCATTATGATATATTGTCGTCTGCTGGTAGTTCTTTTAGATGAAAGAGTTTGTGAATAATTACATGTCCTCATCACATCCTTTATGAATGAGGACTCTTCACATAAGTGACTAAAACCTATTTTTAAATATATGAACTAAACATTGACCAACTCGTTTTACTGTTTGAAATTATGCCTTTATAATAAGTTAAAAGAATCTAATATTTACATGCCTCTACACTGGGGATTAAGAGCGGCAAACCTTTCGGCTTTATAAGAAGAGGAATCATACTAAATAATCTGTTCATGAGTATTTTAGCAACATGGTCAAATGGTAATTAAGATATATACTTATTTTTCAATCATGTAATATCCTAATCGCTATTTACTCTTTATTATAGACTGTTATTTCCATCTAAAGTATTGGCAATTCTGAATCCCTCCAGCTATGCTAGTCCATTTACAGGAACTATAGTCGGGAATGCCCTAAAAATTTATTATATCTGTCATGATACTTCTAATTTTGGTATTTCTATCACAGGTATTTTCTATTTCATTGTACTTATGCTCATACATGTGTCTGTAAGATGTGTGAATTATTATCAACGAAAGAATAAAATAGTTTCCTTTCTGATTGACTAAGTTTTCACATATTGTTAAAGATACCAACAAATGGCCTCAGTGGGGCTCTTTTGAGAGTAAAATACTGGTGAAATCTGGCTGTGAGGAACATTTGGGGTTTTGCTTCTCTACTGACTTTGCCAATAGGAAGACGCAATTTGGGTAAACTGTTAGCGAATAGTTGTTTGTTCATTCAATTACCTGAGAGAGAAAAGGGCAATTCGGCAAAAGGCAGTAAAATCTTAAGTCGATAGAATATTTGGTCTTATAGAGTGGAAACACTTTGAATTATTCTTTTTATCAGTTATTAGAATAATTAGAAATGACAGAAGCCCAGGCAATGGTCCTTATAAAAATATTTTATTGCAGCAGAACGCTGAAAAGGAAAGTCGCCCAAAATTGAAGCTTCCTTATGTTATATTGATTTATTAATTATCATTTTTTGTAACAGTTTATTAGCAGAAATTATTCTGTTTGATTATTATACAAAAATGAGAAAGAAATATTTAAATTTATTTTTATTTTTAGTCAGAAATATATTCCTAGTGTTTGCATATCTTAATCATATGACCTTTAGTTGTTTTTCTTTGAAATAAAAATTTTGCCATAGAGGTTAAAACATATTGAAACGATATGATAAAAGCTTTATGGGAATGCGTGATTTGGTGTATATATGTGTATATATATGTGTGTATATATGATCATATATAATACATATATATATATATATATATATGTATATATATATATATATATATATATATATATATGTATATATATATATTTATATATCTACACACACACACACACACACACATATATATATATATATATATATATATATATATATATATATATATGAACATATATCACAAGCACACGTGATTTCAATCAATGTAAATATCACCCACGAACGGCATTTAATACCGAATTCTATCTTGGGAAAATATATCCACTTGGAATTCATTTTATGGTAACATCTTCTGGCCGGGTGGAGATTCGAACCCCCACCTGTGCGGCTTGAAACTATGCCTACAGTGACTCTACCGAGTGAGCTATCAAGAGAGAATAAAAGTTTATGACAAATCTACGTACATATTCCTATCGAATTTAGGAATCTGTTCATAGATTTGAAATAAACCTATCTCGGCCATGATAGCTGAATCGTGAGTTTGTAACACGTGGTTATTTTAAATGAACATATATCACAAGCACACGTGATTTCAATCAATGTAAATATCACCCACGAACGGCATTTAATACCGAATTCTATCTTGGGAAAATATATCCACTTGGAATTCACTTTATGGTAACAGCTTCTGGCCGGGTGGAGATTCGAACCCCCACCTGTGCGGCTTGAAACTATGCCTACAGTGACTCTACCGAGTGAGCTATCAAGAGAGAATAAAAGTTTATGACAAATCTCCGTACATATTCCTATCGAATTTAGGAATCTGTTCATAGACTTGAAATAAACCTATCTCGACCATGATAGCTGAATCGTGAGTTTGTAACACGTGGTTATTTTAAATGAACATATATCACAAGCACACGTGATTTCAATCAATGTAAATATCACCCACGAACGGCATTTAATACCGAATTCTATCTTGGGAAAATATATCCACTTGGAATTCATTTTATGGTAACAGCTTCTGGCCGGGTGGAGATTCGAACCCCCACCTGTGCGGCTTGAAACTATGCCTACAGTGACTCTACCGAGTGAGCTATCAAGAGAGAATAAAAGTTTATGACAAATCTCCGTACATATTCCTATCGAATTTAGGAATCTGTTCATAGACTTGAAATAAACCTATCTCGACCATGATAGCTGAATCATGAGTTTGTAACACGTGGTTATTTTAAATGAACATATATCACAAGCACACGTGATTTCAATCAATGTGAAATCACGTGTGCTTGTGATATATGTTCATTCAAAATAACCACGTGTTACAAACTCACGATTCAGCTATCATGGTCGAGATAGGTTTATTTCAAGTCTACGAACAGATTCCTAAATTCGATAGGAATATGTACGGAGATTTATCATAAACTTTTATTCTCTCTTGATAGCTCACTCGGTAGAGTCACTGTAGGCATAGTTTCAAGCCGCACAGGTGGGGGTTCGAATCTCCACCCGGCCAGAAGCTGTTACCATAAAATGAATTCCAAGTGGATATATTTTCCCAAGATAGAATTCGGCATTGAATGCCGTTCGTGGGTGATATTTACATTGATTGAAATCACGTGTGCTTGTGATATATGTTCATTTAAAATAACCACGTGTTACAAACTCACGATTCAGCTATCATGGTCGAGATAGGTTTATTTCAAGTCTATGAACAGATTCCTAAATTCGATAGGAATATGTACGGAGATTTGTCATAAACTTTTATTCTCTCTTGATAGCTCACTCGGTAGAGTCACTGTAGGCATAGTTTCAAGCCGCACAGGTGGGGGTTCGAATCTCCACCCGGCCAGAAGCTGTTACCATAAAATGAATTCCAAGTGGATATATTTTCCCAAGATAGAATTCGGTATTAAATGCCGTTCGTGGGTGATATTTACATTGATTGAAATCACGTGTGCTTGTGATATATGTTCATTTAAAATAACCACGTGTTACAAACTCACGATTCAGCTATCATGGTCGAGATAGGTTTATTTCAAGTCTATGAACAGATTCCTAAATTCGATAGGAATATGTACGGAGATTTGTCACAAACTTTTATTCTCTCTTGATAGCTCACTCGGTAGAGTCACTGTAGGCATAGTTTCAAGCCGCACAGGTGGGGGTTCGAATCTCCACCCGGCCAGAAGCTGTTACCATAAAATGAATTCCAAGTGGATATATTTTCCCAAGATAGAATTCGGTATTAAATGCCGTTCGTGGGTGATATTTACATTGATTGAAATCACGTGTGCTTGTGATATATGTTCATTTAAAATAACCACGTGTTACAAACTCACGATTCAGCTATCATGGTCGAGATAGGTTTATTTCAAGTCTATGAACAGATTCCTAAATTCGATAGGAATATGTACGTAGATTTGTCATAAACTTTTATTCTCTCTTGATAGCTCACTCGGTAGAGTCACTGTAGGCATAGTTTCAAGCCGCACAGGTGGGGGTTCGAATTTCCACCCGGCCAGAAGCTGTTACCATAAAATGAATTCCAAGTGGATATATATTCCCAGATAGAATTCGGTATTAAATGCCGTTCGTGGGTGATATTTACATTGATTGAAATCACGTGTGCTTATGATATATGTTCATTTAAAATAACCACGTGTTACAAACTCACGATTCAGCTATCATGGTCGAGATAGGTTTATTTCAAGTCTATGAACAGATTCCTAAATTCGATAGGAATATGTACGGAGATTTGTCATAAACTTTTATTCTCTCTTGATAGCTCACTCGGTAGAGTCACTGTAGGCATAGTTTCAAGCCGCACAGGTGGGGGTTCGAATTTCCACCCGGCCAGAAGCTGTTACCATAAAATGAATTCCAAGTGGATATATATTCCCAGATAGAATTCGGTATTAAATGCCGTTCGTGGGTGATATTTACATTGATTGAAATCACGTGTGCTTGTGATATATGTTCATTTAAAATAACCACGTGTTACAAACTCACGATTCAGCTATCATGGTCGAGATAGGTTTATTTCAAGTCTATGAACAGATTCCTAAATTCGATAGGAATATGTACGGAGATTTGTCATAAACTTTTATTCTCTCTTGATAGCTCACTCGGTAGAGTCACTGTAGGCATAGTTTCAAGCCGCACAGGTGGGGGTTCGAATTTCCACCCGGCCAGAAGCTGTTACCATAAAATGAATTCCAAGTGGATATATATTCCCAGATAGAATTCGGTATTAAATGCCGTTCGTGGGTGATATTTACATTGATTGAAATCACGTGTGCTTGTGATATATGTTCATTTAAAATTTTCACGTGTTACAAACTCACGATTCAGCTATCATGGTCGAGATAGGTTTATTTCAAGTCTATGAACAGATTCCTAAATTCGATAGGAATATGTACGGAGATTTGTCATAAACTTTTATTCTCTCTTGATAGCTCACTCGGTAGAGTCACTGTAGGCATAGTTTCAAGCCGCA
>NC_090725.1:224637673-224640173 GCF_036898095.1 Palaemon carinicauda | reverse complement strand
TAGTACAAAATAGATATTCCCAGGTTATGATGAAATGGAAGAAAGTAAGTAGAAAATTGATAATAATATAACCAAATTTACATTAGAATCAAGGCAAAAGGTAGATGGAAACGTTCCTAAAGAAGATCAAGAAAAACTATCATAAAAAACAAAACAATAAAGAAATTATTGGCAATAATGGTAAAATCCAAGAGATATGCAATAGAATTAGCATTACTATCCTAAACAATACACAAATTAAAAACCCAAGACTTTCGTAAACACGATCAGATCAGAATTGAAGAAACAATGGAGAAGAAAAGAAGCATTAAGTTGATGGGAATAAAACTTGGAACAGGAAGGCAACAGATATTTGCTATTTTAAGGATGAAAATAGAATTTTTATGAACCAAAAGTAACTGAATGATAAACATTGCAGAGGATTTCCATACAATGCTCTGCAATTGTGATATAAGAAAGAAATGATGAAACACCTGACCTGGTATCAAAAGTAATAGTAGGAGAAATAATATGAAGGAAAACTAAAAGACACTAGAAGAAACAAAACAACAGAACCTGAGCTAACAATTGATTCAATAATTGATGGAGGAGATTTCATAATACTAAAACTGGCCGAGCTTTATAAAAAATATGTACAAAAATGCTCTATACCTACATCTGGGAAAAGCTTCATTATTATATTAATTATTAAAAGGGGGACATCAAAGACCTAAAAAATGACCACCCAGTAAATTTACTCTCAATAATCAAAAGAATATTTACAAAGATCATATCAGGCCAAATAGAAAGACAGGTAGAATTTAATCAACTATGATATAGGTAAGTTTTAGAAATGGGTTTTTAATAACTGACCATATCCATATAATTAATAAACTGATAGAAAAACTAATTGCGTATGAGAAACCAATATGTATGGTATTCATAGCCATAGACTATGAGAAAGCTTTGGTTCTGTTAGAGCACTTGAATGTATCTATATGGGTAGTGCAGAAATCCTAAACCTACACAAAAATACTGAGAAAATTTCGATTGAAAAAGGAGTTGGGTAGGGAGATTCCCTCTCTCTTGAATTATTCACAGCATGCCTAGAAGAAGCTTTGAAGGATTTAGACTAGGAAAATGTAGGCATTAACATTAATGGGAAATACCTTAACAATTTAAGGTTTGCAGATGACAGATCTATTTAGTGAATCATGGGAGGAATTGGAGATGATAGAAAATTGGAACAGAAAAAGCAGAAATGTACGACTGAAAATGACTGTGATTAAAACGTAGACAGAGTTTAATGAACAATGCAGAGAGACAACAAATAATGCTTATGAACGAAGCTCTAGAGATTGTAAAAAAATATACGTACTTAGGACAGACAGTAGATGTTTCTCAAGGACATGAGACCAAAATTAAAAGAGGGTTTAAGTATGGGATGGAGGTCTTTTGGTAAATAAAATTAAATTATAAAAATTAAAAGGTCACTCTTTCTAAAAAGAAAAGTATTTAGTCAAATGGTCAAACTTGGAGCACTACTGAAGCCATAGAACATAAGCTAGTTACAGCCCAAAGAGCTATGGAAAGAATAATGATGAGATTAACTCTGAGATCGAGAAAGAGCAACATGGTTACGAGGATATTCTAACAAGTAAGAAAAAAGAATGGACGTGGTCAGAATATGTTTTGAGAATGACGTATAATAGATGCACAAAAAGAATAACAGAATATGTCTATATGGACTGCAAACGAAGTAGGGGACAGATGAGAAGACTATGGATTGACGAACTAAGAAAATTTGCGGGTATAGACTGCCATAAAAAGACCATGGAAGACGTACCTGAGGCCTTTGTCATGCAGTGGACTAGCAACAGCTGATAATGATGATGAGGATTTTATACGTACATGCATACATACATATATATATGTATATATATACATACATACATACATATATATATGTATGTATATATATATGTATGTATATATATATATATATATATATATATATATATATATATATATATATATATATATATATATATATATATATATATATATATATACACCCACACACACACATATATATATATATATATATATATATATATATGTATATACATACACACACATATATATATAAATTTATATATATATATATATATATATATATATATATATATATATATATATATATATATATATATCAGATTTTCCACTTGTTCTACACCAGTTTATGCTCATTCTTATAATAATAATAATAATAATAATAATAATAATAATAATAATAATAGTAATAATAATAATAATGATGATGATAATAATAATGAATTTGTCCAATTATTGAATTTAATAATAAAGCATTTTGGCGATTGTTTCGTCTATCCTACTTGTAATATTAAAGGGGCATATTTGACATTGAAAATTATATTCTGATTTCATAAATCTGAAACAATATCAGTTGAGCAGATGATTAGGTCAGTCATTACACCTGCCATTGCATCAATATGAATTT
>NC_090725.1:224622673-224632673 GCF_036898095.1 Palaemon carinicauda | reverse complement strand
ATATTCCTCTTGTCTGGAATGTACCTAGCTGACAACTCTACCATGTGGGATGCCACCCAGATGTGCATCTGCTTTGTCAAGTCACAGAGAGAGAATGAGGTCATATCCCATTGCTTGTTGAGGTAAGCCACTACGATGGTGTTGTCACTTATCAACATTACAGAGTGATTCCTTAAACATTCTTTGAATGCTTTAATGCTAAGTGCTAGAAAGGCTGCTGCTAGTATTTACAGGACGTTGATGTGCAGATAATTTCTTCTCTTGACCACACTTCTTAGATGACCTGTTCAGGTGTGCGTCTCATTCCTCTTTCGATACATCTGAGAACAGTTGCATGTTCTGAGGCACGGAGTCGAGTGACAATCCACTGGTGAGGTTTTCCTTGTTCAGCCACCAGTCAAGATCATCCTGAGCCTTCTGCCTCACTAGAACAGGAAGACAAAGGGGTTCTGACAGAGGTGCCCCAGAGAAAGTTTTTCTGGCAAGGAAATGTTCCCAAGAAGATTCTGTGAGTCCCGAGCTGGGATTTCTATCTTGAACAGAAATGGTCGTGCTACCTCCTTGATCTTGGTGATGCAGTTGTATGATTGAAGGATTCTTGCTGCAGTCATTTCTATCAACATGCCAAAATACTTCAATCTCTGACTGGGCATGAGATTTGACTGCCCCCAATTTATCATAATCTCCAGTTCGTGACAAAATGTGAGAACTCATTCTCGATCCTGTAACAACTTCCTAACGGAGAAGGTCAGGATCAGCCAATCATCAAGATGCATCAGCAGACATATACCTTGCCAGTAGGTCCGAGCTGCTACCAAGGTGAACACCCGAGTGAACACCTCGGGAGCATTACACAGTCCGAAAAACAGATTCTCGAATTGGTACAGCAAACTTTGGAAGGAAAAGTGGAGGTAATTCTGGGAGGACTAATGTTCGGGTACTTGAAAGTATGCATCCCTCAGATCCACCAACAGCAGGAATTCTCCCTTTGATGAAACTCAGTAGGAAACGTATTATTTCCATCCTGAACTTTATTTGAGGAACGAACTTATTCAATGGAGAGATGTCGATGACTGGTCTCAAGCCTCCAATTGACTTCTCCACAAGAAAGAGTTGACCTTAGAGGCTCGGAAATTTGAGGATGAGGGGCTGAAGTTGAGAATAGGGTAAAGCAGCCTGGGGCTAGTGGAGAGAGATAGCAGGAGGAGTGTGTGATAAGAAAATGCCAATCAAGATAAAAGTCAAGATCTATAGCACAGTAATAAGACCCATGATAATGTATGGATCGAAAAAGTGGGTTCCAAGGCAAAAAGAGGAAGCAAAGATTGTGAGAACAGATATGGTAATGCTGAGGTGGATTGTGGCAATATCACCACTTGAAAGATGGTGTAGGCGCGTGTTGAGGTTTAAGGAAGCCTTGGGAGGAACCTGTCAGGTGGAGATGATCAACAGGGAGGTTTAATGGGAGAGGATGCCTTTAATAGAAGGCATTGGAGAAGCTGCATCAGAAAACCATGCAGGGATAACGTTGGAGAAGAAGAAGAAGAAGAAGAAGAAGAAGAAAGGAGAGAGAGAGAGAGAGAGAGAGAGAGAGAGAGAGAGAGAGAGAGAGAGAGAGAGAGAGAGAGAGAGAGAGAGAGGGGGGGTGGGTCATATACTCGGGTTCAGAGGACATTAAAGAAGCAAAAAAAAAAAAAAAGTAGTCGATTTATATTAATACAAGTTTTGCAGGTAACAGAGAAGAATTCTAAAGCATCAGTAATAGAATTGCAGGATTGTTTATCAAACTAAATAAGTAGTATAAACAACATACCATACAGAAGATGAAAAAGAATTATCTTAAAAAACATAAGACTCAGTACATTTGTTTTGGTTGATTTCAATGCTAAAGAATGCCAAAAGAAGTGAAGAGAATCAGGTGAAGGGGATTTTAGAGTTAGTAAAAGAAATAACAGAGGAGACATGCTTGTAGAATTTGCTGAAAGAAACAATCTAAAAATCATGAACACATTTTTTTTTTCATAAAAAGGAACAGAAAAATTATAAGGAAATGGCCAAATGGAGAGACGAAAATTGAAGATTTTATTATAAGAGAAAAGTTAATTTAGTTTAAGATATATCAATATTGAACAAATTAAAGTCAAGCAACCATAGAATGATAAGAAGTAAAATTTGTCTAGATCTAGGAAAAGAAAATAATCACTCCTATAATAAGAGAAATATCTGACGACTTTAGTTTAGTAGTACAAAATAGATATTCCCAGGTTATGATGAAATGGAAGCAAGTAAGTAGAAAATTGATAATAATATAACCAAATTTACATTAGAATCAAGGCGAAAGATAGATGAAAACGTTCCTAAAGAAGATCAAGAAAAACTATCATAAAAAACAAAACAATAAAGAAATTATTGGTGATGATGGTAAAATCCAAGAGATATGCAATAGAATTAGCATTACTATCCTAAACAATACACAAATTAAAAACCCAAGACTTTCGTAAACACGATCAGATCAAAATTGAAGAAACAATGGAGAAGAAAAGAAGCATTAAGTTGATGAAAATAAAACTTGGAACAGGAAGGCAACAGATATTTGCTATTAAGGATGAAAATAGAATTATTATGAACCAAAAGTAACTGAATGATAAACATTGCAGAGGATTTCCATACAATGCTCTGCAATTGTGATATAAGAAAGAAATGATGGAACACCTGACCTGGTATCAAAATTAATAGTAGGAGAAATAATATGAAGGAAAACTAAAAGACACAAGAAGAAACAAAACAACAGAACCTGATTTAATAATTGATGGAGGGGATTTCATAATACTAAAACTGGCTGAGCTTTATAAAAAATATGCACAAAAATGCTCTATACCTACATCTGGGAAAAACTTCATTATTATATTAATTATAAAAAGGGAGACATAAAAGACCTAAAAAATGACCACCCACTAAATTTACTCTCAATAATCAAAAGAATATTTACAAAGATCATATCAGGCCAACTAGAAAGACAGCTAGAATTCAATCAACTATGAGATAGGTAAGTTTTAGAAATGGGTTTTTAATAACTGACCATATCCATATAATTAATAAACTGATAGAAAAACTGATTGTGTATGAGAAACCAATATGTATGGTATTCATAGCCATAGACTATGAGAAAGCTTTGGTTCTGTTAGAGCACTTGAATGTATCTATATGGGTAGTGCAGAAATCCTAAACCTACACAAAAATACTGAGAAAATTTCGACTGAAAAGGGAGTTGGGTAGGGAGATTCCCTCTCTCTTGAATTATTCACAGCATGCCTAGAAGAAGCTTTGAAGAATTTAGACTAGGAAAATGTAGGCATTAACATTAATGGGAAATACCGTAACAATTTAAGGTTTGCAGATGACAGATCTATTTAGTGAATCATGGGAGGAATTGGAGATGATATAAAATTGGAACAGAAAAAGCAGAAATGTACGACTGAAAATGACTGTGATTAAAACGTAGACAAAGTTTAATGAACAATGCAGAGAGACAACAAATAATGCTTATGAACGAAGCTCTAGAGATTGTAAAGAAATATACGTACTTAGGACAGACAGTAGATGTTTCTAAAGGACATGAGATCAAAATTAAAAGAGGGATAAGTATGAGATGGAGGTCTTTTGGTAAATAAAATTAAATTATATAAATTAAAATGTCACTCTTTCTGAAAAGAAAAGTATTTAGTCAAATGGTCAAACTTGAAGCCGTACTGAAGCCATAGAACATAAGCTAGTTACAACCTAAAGAGCTATGGAAAGAATAATGATGAGATTAACTCTGAGATCGAGAAAGAGCAACATGGTTACGAAGATATTCTAACAAGTAAGAAAAAAGAATGGACGTGGTCAGAATATGTATTGAGAATGACGTATAATAGATGCACAAAAAGAATAACAGAGTATGTCTATATGGACTGCAAACGAAGTAGGGGACAGATGAGAAGACTATGGATTGACGAACTAAGAAAATTTGCGGGTATAGACTGCCATAAAAAGACCATGAACAGACACCTTTGGAAGACGTACCTGAGGCCTTTGTCATGCAGTGGACTAGCAACAGCTGATAATGATGATGAGGATTTGATACGTACATGCATACATACATATATATATGTATATATATGTATATATATATATATATATATATATATATATATATATATATATATATGTATATATATATATATGTATATATATATATATATATATATATATATATATATATATATATATATATATATATATATTTATATTTATATATATATACATATACCAAAGGCACTTCCCCCAATTTTGGGGGGTAGCCGACATCAACAAATGAAACAAAAACAGGGGACCTCTACTCTCTACGTTCCTCCCAGCCTGACAAGGGACTCAACCGAGTTCAGCTGGTACTGCTAGGGTGCCACAGCCCATCCTATCCCGTTATCCACCACAGATGAAGCTTCATAATGCTGAATCCCCTACTTCTGCTACCTCCACGGTCATCTAAGGCACCGGAGGAAGCAGCAGGGCCTACCGGAACAGCGTCACAATCGATCACCATTCATTCCTATTTCTAGCACGCTCTCTTGCCTCTCTCACATCTATCCTCCTATCACCCAGAGCTTTCTTCACTCCATCCATCCACCCAAACCTTGGCCTTCCTCTTGTACTTCTCCCATCAACTCTTGCATTCATCACCTTCTTTAGCAGACAGCCATTTTCCATTTTCTCAACATGGCCAAACCATCTCAACACATTCATATCCACTCTAGCTGCTAACTAATTTCTTACACCTGTTCTCACCCTCACCACTTCGTTCCTAACCCTATCTACTCGAGATACACCAGCCATACTCCTTAGACACTTCATCTCAAACACATTTAATTTCTGTCTCTCCATCACTTTCATTCCCCACAACTCCGATCCATACATCACAGTTGGTACAATCACTTTCTCATATAGAACTCTCTTTACATTCATGCCCAACCCTCTATTTCTTACTACTCCCTTAACTGCCCCCAACACTTTGCAACCTTCATTCACTCTCTGACGTACATCTGCTTCCACTCCACCATTTGCTGCAACAGCAGACCCCAAGTACTTAAACTGATCCACCTCCTCAAGTAACTCCCCATTCAACATGACATTCAACCTTGCACCACCTTCCCTTCTCGTACATCTCATAACCTTACTCTTACCGACATTAACTCTCAACTTCCTTCTCTCACACACCCTTCCAAATTCTGTCACTAGTCGGTCAAGCTTCTCTTCTGTGTCTGTAACCAGTACAGTATCATTCGCAAACAACAACTGATTTACCTCCCATTCATGGTCATTCTCGCCTACCAGTTTTAATCCTCGTCCAAGCACTCGAGCATTCACCTCTCTCACCACTCCATCAACATACAAGTTAAACAACCACAGCGACATCACACATCCCTGTCTCAGCCCCACTCTCACCGGATACCAATCGCTCACTTCATTTCCTATTCTAACACATGCTTTACTACCTTTGTATAAACTTTTCACTGCTTGCAACAACCTTCCACCAACTCCATATAATCTCATCACACTCCACATTGCTTCCCTATCAACTCTATCATATGCTTTCTCCAGATCCATAAACGCAACATACACCTCCTTACCTTTTGCTAAATATTTCTCGCATATCTGCCAACTGTAAAAATCTGATTCATACAACCCCTACCTCTCCTAAAACCACCCTGTATTTCTAAGATTGCATTCTCTGTTTTATCCTTAATCCTATTAATCATTACTCTACCATACACTTTTCCAACTACACTCAACAAACTAATACCTCTTGAATTACAACACTCATGCACATCTCCCTTACCCTTATATAGTGGTACAATACATGCACAAACCCAATCTACTGGTACCATTGACAACACAAAACACATATTAACAATCTCACCAACCATTCAAGTACAGTCACACCCCCTTCCTTCAACATCTCAGCTTTCACACCATCCATACCAGATGCTTTTCCTACTCTCGTTTCATCTAGTGCTCTCCTCACTTCCTCTATTGTAATCTCTCTCTCATTCTCATCTCCCATCACTGGCACCTCAACACCTGCAACAGCAATTATATCTGCCTCCCTATTATCCTCAACATTCAGTAAACTTTCAAAATATTCCGCCCACCTTTTCCTTGCCTCCTCTCCTTTTAACAACCTTCCATTTCCATCTTTCACTGTCTCTTCAATTCTTGCGCCAGCCTTCCTTACTCTCTTCACATCTTTCCAAAACTTCTTCTTATTCTCTTCATATGACTGACCCAATCCCTGACCCCACCTCAGGTCAGCTGCCCTCTTTGCCTCACTTACCTTGTGCTTTACTTAAACATTCTTCTCTCTATATCTTTCATACTTCTCTTCACTATTACTCTGCAGCCATTCTTCAAAAGCCCTCTTTTCTCTTCCACTTTTACCTTCACTCCTTAATCCATCATTCACTGCCCTTCCTCGTGCTGCCTCCAACAACCTTCTTGCCACACACATCACTTGCGATCCCAACAAAATTTTTTTTTACTAACTTCCACTCCTCTAAATTACCAGTGTCTCTTACTTTCACTTCGTCATATGCCATTTTCAACCTTTCTTGATATTTACTTTTTACCCCCGGTTTTATTAGCTCTTCAACCCTCACTAGCTCCCTTTTACATCCACCTACTCTATTCCCCGACTCTTTTGCTACAACTAATTTTCCTTCCACCAAAAAATGATCAGACATACCGTCAGCCATACCCCTATACACGTGCACGTCTTTCAATCTTCCAAACATTCTTTTAGTTATCAACACATAATCCATTAATGCCCTTTCTACTACTCTTCCATTTGCCACTCTTACCCATGTATACTTGTTTTTATCTTTCTTTTTAAAAAAGCTAGCCCTTATTACCATCTCTTGTTCAACACACATATCTACCAGTCTCTCACCACTCTCATTTTCACCTGGTACGCCATACTTCCCAATGACACCTTCTACCTCTCCAGTGCCCACTCTAGCATTTAAGTCACCCATGACAACTACATAATTCCTTCTACCCAGTCCTTCTACACACCTAGTTAATTCATTCCAGAACTCATTCCGCTCTTCTTCACTTTTCTCACTACCTGGCCCATACGCACTGACAAACGCCCAACATTCCCTACCTAACCTAACCCTTACCCACATTAACCTAGATGATATCTCCTTCCATTCCACTACTTTACCTGTCATCCCTTCACTCAGCAGTAAAGCCACACCCTCTCTCGCTCTTCCCCTTTCAATCCCAGACATTCTACCAGACATTTCACCAAACATCACTTCACCCTTTCCTTTCATCTTTGTCTCACACAAGGCCAATACATCCATCCTTCTACTTCTAAACATACTTCCAATCTCACATCTTTTACTCTCTATCGTATTACATCCACGCACATTCAAACACCCCAAAACTAGAGTGCGGGGAGCAGTCACTCTCCCCCCAGCTCCCTCTCTTTGTTGATGCCTTGTAGGATTTTATACAGGAGAGGGGGTTCCCAGCCCCCTCGTCCCGTCCCTTTTAGTCGCCTCTTATGACACGCAGGGATAACGTTGGCGCTATTCTAATTGTTTTTTATGCCCCCGCGGCCACAGGGGGCATATATGTATATATATATATATATATATATATATATATATATATATATATATATATATATAATTTATGTATATCTTTATATACTGTATATATATATATATATATATATATATATATATATATATATATATAAATATATATATACACACGTATATACATGTATATACATACACACATATATATACTGTATATATATATATATATATATATATATATATATATATGTATATATATATATACATACATACATATATATATATATATATATATATATATATATATATATATATATATATATATATATATATATATATATCAGATTTTCCACTTGTTCTACACCAGTTTATGCTCATTCTTATAATAATAATAATAATAATGATAATAATAATAATAATAATAATAATAATAATAATAATAATAATAATAATAATGAATTTGTCCAACTATTGAATTTGATAATAAAGCATTTTGGCGATTGTTTCGTCTATCCTACTTGTAATATTAAAGGGGCATATTTGACATTGAAAATTATATTCTGATTTCATAAATCTGAAACAATATCAGTTGAGCAGATGATTAGGTCAGTCATTACACCTGCCATTGCATCAATATGAATTTTTATGAAGAAACATATGTAAATTGGTCCTATTCAATGCACACAATACAGTGAGTGTTATTTTCATGGATGAACATCACTGAATAACACAAAACTTGTTAATTTCAACTTTCCTGTTCCTGAGGAAAACAATGGAAACTACATTTCTCATGTTATGTATGCCGCTATTTTGAAGATGAACTAGTGTCTAAATGTGTCATATTATTATAATTTCTTGGCTAATTAAATGTGAATTTTATCATGAAAGTCGATATATCTATAGATATCTGCTTGTAGACGACCTTCCCTGCTACTGTAACCTTGATTCATCATTGCCATAATCCTTTGAGTACAAAAATCAGGGGATTTCGGTTTACCTTCTGTTAAGTTTCTCTGAGACAATTTGATATAAAACTCCTTTCATTTATAAGAAGCTTATGCTAATTTTCATCAAGTTTTTATTTCATGAGTGCTTTCGTATAACGTTGATAAAATCATTTGAATATTACATAGATGATGGGATAACAAGGTTTAGACTTATGGAGAGATAGATTAGTCGTAATTAGTTTCGGCTTTTGTCAGTAATCCATGAATCAAGTTGTTTAATGAATGGCCCAGGATTAGGCATTATACTCACCCAAGGCTCTAATTAATTTAGTATTTTGTGGCTAATGGTAAATGGGGATCTTTACCCTATATGAATTCCTTGGCCGTTAATTGCTTAATCAATCGATCGATTCCACTGAAAAAATAACTATTAGAAGCTGGTCGTTCGCGTTAAGGATGTTCGGATGATAGAAGGGTTGCCATCCCTGCATGTTTTTCTTTTTTTTCTCTGCTATAAGCGTTTCTGGAAGTTTGTCTGTAGTCTGCTTATTTCACACCCATTTTTTAACGTTTTCTTTGATTATTTTTCAGATATTATGATAATAATGTGGATAATGATATGAGGATTTTACAAATTAAACTTTCACGAGTTGAATTTTAGTCAAATATTAACATAAGAGTATCAAGTGACAGGTAATTAAAATTCACCATTATCACATCCTGTCGAATCATCATGACATCAAATGAAGTTACTTGTCTCTTATCAGCGACTGAGTCTTTAATACGTCATATTGATTCAAGGCCACAACACTGGTCACTATCAGTAAAATAAAATTCTTTTTTCATCTCAAAAGAGAATCAGCTTTTGTTTTTTTCGTCTTCCGGGGAATTATCTAAATTGACAAATGAAAAGTTAATAATATTGGAGCGCTTAATGGCTAAAGCTATTCTATCCTCAAAATATCATATTTTTGTTCAAAATATTCAGTTGCGGAAAGGTTAAATGACAGGGGTCAAAGAATGTCAAAATATTAACAATGTTATTTTTTTCTGTGACCTTCCAGGAAATACTGAGTCTTTTACAAAAGGAAAGTAATTCTCGATGACGCACTTTGCTTTGAAATTCAACTGTTATTCTAAGAGAAAGAAAAACTCGCCATAAATAACTGCCTCCACAGAGGGATGTCTTCCTATTTGGATTATTTGGGTTTAAACAAATAAGAATAACACAGAATGAACATTTCTTGGAAATGCACTCTGAAGGGAAGGATATAAATAAATAAATATATAAATATGTATATATATATATATATATATATATATATATATATATATATATATATATATATATATGTATATATATATATAATTCTATGTAACAATATGTATATATATATATATATATAT
>NC_090725.1:224615173-224620173 GCF_036898095.1 Palaemon carinicauda | reverse complement strand
AAGGCTAGCAAAAACACAGTCTTGATAGCCAGATCTCTGTCTGATGACCTTCTCATAGGCCCAAATGGGGTATGTGTATGACCGTTGAGACCACTGGCATATTCCACTCCGGGGGCCTGACGTCCTAGGGTGGGCAAGATTGCTAAAGGCTTCTCGTGAACATCGATAATTTCCATGAAGTGGAGAGGTTTAAACTCTTCAGTCGAAAGGCCACACTCGAGGTTGAATACAACAGGAAAGGAAGACAAAGGAAATCTATGATCTGAGCTAGAGATGCTCTGACTGGAGAAGTATCTCTTCTATGACACCAATCTCAGAAGATGGGTCACTCACCCTGCATAGAACCATCATAGATACCCAGACCTCTGTGCAGTGCCTTATAAAAAGCCGTTTGCCCAGAAGAGATGCTGGATAGTTTCCAACTTTAAGTTCCAGCAACTTCATGAATTTGTGGTACCTCTGAAGGTTCAGCTAACAGAGAAGTGTGGACTATTTGCTTAGTTTTCTCGAGGCCTTCACTAGAAGTACTAATAGATCAAGATACTACGCAGGATGAGGCCACCTGTCAGCCGACAAGGTCATCGTGAGTCATGGTGTAATCAACACTGTTGATTAGTGGACCAATGAGACTGAATGAAGGAAAGGTATACTTGCTCTGGTGATCTCATAGACCTGAAATTGGGAAGTAAAAGACGGGGAGCTTCCTGTTTAACTGTATAGCAAACAGGTCGTTCCTCGGGCCACGAAGCCTTTCTGCTATGCAGGGATGTAGGGACCAGTCTGACCCTACAACCTACCCCTTGCAACCGAGAATGTCTGCTAGTATATTCCTCTTGTCTGGAATGTACCTAGCTGACAACTCTACCATGTGGGATGCCACCCAGATGTGCATCCGCTTTGTCAAGTCACAGAGAGAGAATGAGGTCATATCCCATTGCTTGTTGAGGTAAGCCACTACGATGGTGTTGTCACTTATCAACATTACAGAGTGATTCCTCAAACATTCTTTGAATGCTTCAATGCTAAGTGCTAGAAAGGCTGCTGCTAGTATTTACAGGACGTTGATGTGCAGATAATTTCTTCTCTTGACCACACTTCTTAGATGACCTGTTCAGGTGTGCGTCTCATTCCTCTTTTGATACATCTGAGAACAGTTGCATGTTCTGAGGCACGGAGTCGAGTGACAATCCACTGGTGAGGTTTTCCTTGTTCAGCCACCAGTCAAGATCATCCTGAGCCTTCTGCCTCACTAGAACAGGAAGGCAAAGGGGTTCTGACAGAGGTACCCCTGAGAAAGTTTTTCTGGCAAGGAAATGTTCCCAAGAAGATTCTGTAAGTCCCGAGCTGGGATTTCTATCTTGAACAGAAATGGTCGTGCTACCTCCTTAATCTTGGTGATGCAGTTGTATGATTGAATGATTCTTGCTGCAGTCATTTCTATCAACATGCCTAAATACTTCAATCTCTGACTGGGCATGAGATTTGACTGCCCCCAATTTATCATAATCCCCAGTTCGTGACAAAATGTGAGAACTCATTTTCGATCCTGTAACAACTTCCTAACGGAGAAGGTCAGGATCAGTCAATCATCAAGATGCATCAGCAGACATATACCTTGCCAGTAGGTCCGAGCTGCTACCAAGGTGAACACCCAATTGAACACCTCGGGAGCATTACACAGTCCGAAAAACAGATTCTCGAATTGGTACAGCAAACTTTGGAAGGAAAAGTGGAGGTAATTCTGAGAGGACTAATGTTCGGGTACTTGAAAGTATGCATCCCTCAGTTCCACCAACAGCAGGAATTCTCCCTTTGATGGAACTCAGCAGGAAACGTACTATTTCCATCCTGAACTTTATTTGAGGAACAAACTTATTCAATGGAGAGATGTCGATGACTGGTCTCAAGCCTCCAATTGACTTCTCCACAAGAAAGAGTTGACTGTAGAGGCTCGGAAATTTTACTCCATGCTCATTATTCTCCAACATCCATTTTACCTCTGCCAGTAAGGTTAGCACTTTAGGTAATGTAGGATAGACGGAAAAGAAGTCTGTTGGCAAGTGAGATAGGTTGGCCAACGATTTTGAAAGGGTAGTAAGTAACCATCCCAAAGGACACTCAATACCGATGGTTCAGCCCCATGTCTCTGCCAGGTTGCCCGATAGCAAGACAGGCTTCCTCCTACTCTTGTCACTGGGAAATGGGGAATACCATCATCAGTGTTTCCCTCTCCCTCCCTTCTTTGTCCTATCATCCTTCCTAAAGGCACCAGGTTAGGTTGCATGAAATGGATATGCATGACCAGGCTCCTTTCTAGGAGATGTTGTAAGTTGTTTTGATAGGGGTCAACCTACAGAGGAGAGGATACAGCATGTTCTGGTACATAGAGCCTCCTATGTCTCGAGAGTAGTAGGTTGGTCCAAGTCCTCGTTTGAGTGGCTGGATTCGACAGAGTTCTCAGATCCAGAGATCTGATTATCAGTTTGATTTAGGGCTAAATCAACCAGATCTGACTAGGGCACCTCCAAAGGATGGGCTTATCACTAGAAGACTACTGAAGTGCCAATCAATGACCTAGATTCTTCTCAAAGGCCGCATCAAGGTTGCCTCCCCCAAGACCATCGCCCTCACAGAGGAGTGCATGGACATCAGCAAAGGAACACCCTGACTTTGGATTGTCTGTCTTCACCAGAACTGTTCCACTGTCCGGTACCTTGTACTCATGCGGGGTAGAAGGTACAGCAGGTTGTTCCGACGATTCATTTTCCCACCTCCCCACGAATATGATCATTCTGTTGCAAAGATAAATCCCGGAAAGTAATTAGCGGTTGAAAAAGGCCCAGGAATGCCAACAACAGTGGGAATTATCCGCTCCCAACTCATAGTTCTGCATCCTTAGAGTATCTTAAGTTAGGTTAGGATGTATTTCACTAATTATTACAAAGGTACTCTCCGTGTCCTTCCTTCTAGCAACAATGCAAATGCAAAGCATCACTTTCGTTGAGGCTACTCCAAATACAATATCGAGACATAAACTGGTCCCAAATTAGCTATTACAAATATACCTAAAGCAAACAAACGGACTCTAGAATAAATTTTATAGAAGGACTCATTCCAAGAGGTCAATAAAAAAGAATTTTTTTTTTAAAAGTTAAATAAAAACGATAAAGTGACTGAAAAGATAAAACCTATTCAGAAATAGTGTTACTCTAGTATGTGTACAATCATACACTGTTTTTGCAGCAAAGTCCCATTCATTGTGAAAGCTTCAATACTTAACATGAATAAAATTTAATAAAATCAGTAATAGGTCAATTTACTGGTATTGTTATACTGTGCACTGATATAAGGAAAAAAGACCATAGTAATAGTCTAAGAAAATAGACTTGGAAACGGCCTACTCTGAGTGTGCTATTTTGAGTCGTTTCATTGGTTGTTTGTCTCTATTCGCAAACGATTTTAGAAGTTACCTTTTAATACTACACCTTTGGTCACAAACTATTTTGGGTCCAGCATTCTTTAGCCGAGATGTTTTCCCCTATCTTTCTTACATGGCGTTTTTTGTAACTAACTATTTTAGAAGCAGTAGCTAGGAGGATCACTGCATTTGTTAAAAAATTTTCAATACTGATATAAAAAAGTAATGGTGGAAATTATGAAATAAAATAGGGAGACGGTTAGGTTGCACGTAATTGGAGGTAATAACAAATAGTTGTGCAAGTAGATTTTTATTCTAAAGTGAGAGTTATCATTTCCATATAAAGTCTTAATACTCGCTTAAGGTAGTAAAATAATGATACCAATATTGGAATGTTTCATAATAAAATAAAATTTCATTCACAAGAGTTAATCATAGTATATAGGTGTGAAGAGCCACAGAAAAGACTTTCTATATATATATATATAAATATATATATATATATATATATATATATATATATATATATATATATATATATATATATATATATATATATATATATATATATATATATATATATATATATATATATATATATATATATATATATATATATATATATATATATATATATATATATATATATATATATGTGTATATATATATATATATATATATATATATATATATATATATATATATATATATATATATATATATATATATATATATATATATGTGTGTGTGTGTGTGTGTGTGTGTCTGCGTGTCTGTGTGCATATGTATATCAATAAAATAAAGGAGAAAGCCTGACAGTTTAACCGATGAGACATACTTTAAAAAATATTTAACTATCCATGCAGAATGTCTTATTCCATATTCCAGGCTGAGTTTATTTATGCATCAAGTAAATACAGTAATCTTGGTTTGCGTGTTAACTTGAAGTTAACAGAGCAGGGGATTTATCTGTCGTTGGGACAGACAAGCCTTTTTAAAGAGGGATTCGGGGCGTGAGCCATGCAGCAATTTGCTAGAGCCAAGCCACTTGGCAATATTGAACGGCTTCCGTTTGGAGTTGCAAATAAAAGTTGGGACACAGTCCAGCTCTCGTCTGTTTTTGGAGGAAAAGCGTTTATCCTTTAAAGGGAAACCGATAATAAAATGAAATTTTGACTTCTTCCCATGAATATTAAATCAAAACTCATATAAAGTAAGTGACATTCTACAGAAATTATTACTACAACGACGAAACCAAGATTTGCATTAAAAATCTTTAAAGAGAAGGAAGAGATGTTTTCAGATAACTACATAAATTCATCATCACTTTAAGAATCGTAAACAAGGTGACAAATAATAGATATCCCATTTGATAAGGCTTTCATAAAAACAACTACAAAAAATTACGATTCTTTACCGAAGCATTGATATAATTCACACAAAATGTTATTAAATTATTGGCCTTTTCCATTCTGATTTCATGCAGAGGAAGATTACAAATGTGCGCTTAAAGTCGAATACAAAAATTATCTTGAATGATGTCAGAAAACAAATATAACAAGTGTATAACCAAAAAGATTAT
>NC_090725.1:224555173-224610173 GCF_036898095.1 Palaemon carinicauda | reverse complement strand
GTCTACTAAGTTCCTATCACTAATCCAGTCCACTCCTTCTCCACCATCTCTGACTGTTCTACGCATTTATATATATATATATATATATATATATATATATATATATATATATATATATAGATATATGTATATATATATATTTATATATACATATAAATATATATATATATATAAATATATATATATATATATATATATATATATATATATATATATATATATCTATATAGGTATACTGTATATATATATATATATATATATATATATATATATATATATATATATATATATATATATATGTATATATATATACAGTATATATCTATATCTATATATATATATACATATATATATATATATATATATATATATATATATATATATATCTATCTATCTATCTATCTATATATATATATATATATATATATATATATATATATATATATATATATATATATATATATATATATATATATATATATATATATATATATCATCATCATCTACTCCTACGCTTATTGAGGCAAAGAGCCTCGGTTTGATTTCACTAGTTGTCTCTATCTTGAAATTTTAATTCCACACTTCTTCTCTTATCATCTGCTACTTCGCGCTTAATAGTTCTCAGCCATGTAGGTCTGGGTCTTCCAATTCTCCTTGTGCCTTATGTAGCCCAGCTGAACTTTTGGTAAACCAATCTCTCCTGGTGAGTATGAAGGACATGCCCAGGCAATTTCCATCTACCCCTCATCTTGATCTTATCCACATATGGCACTCGAGTTAGCTCTCTCATAGCTTAATTTTTAATCCTGTCATGCTATTCAACTCCCAATATCCTTCTGAGGGCTTTGTTCTCAAATCTACTAAATCTATTGGAGATTTTTTATTGTTATACTATGACTCATGTCCATATAGTAACGCCAATCTCACTAAACTGATATATAGTCTGATTTTTATAATTAATTTCAGGCGATTTGATTTCCAAATCTTAACCAATCCAGCCATTGTCTGATTTGATTTTTTTTTAGTCTCTAACTAAACTCTAATTATAAAGACCCAGTATTAGAGATCATAATTTCTAAATCCTCAAATGATTCTACCTCATTATTTCTTCCTCCTTCCAATGATATTTCAACTCCCATTGCATATTCCGTTCTCATCATCTCCGTCTTTCTTCTATTTGTCTTGAGCAAACTCTAGGTAAGCTAATTTCCTATTACCAAGCCAGTCCAATCCTTCTCCTACATCTCCGACTGTTCTAGGCATTACAAAATCTATGAAGAGGATAAACAACATTGGTGGCAACACATTCCCTTGGAGTACTCCGCTGTTCACTGGAAATTTATTTGATAAGACGCCATTTACATTAACTTTGCACTTGCTATGTTCATGAACAGACTTAATCAAATTCACATATTTAAGAGGAATTCCATAATTACGCAGGACTCATCACAAAATTGGCCAGTGCGCGCTATCAAAGTCCATAAATGCCATTAAAAGTGGATTTCTGTATTATACGCTTTTCTGTACATGTCTCAAAATGAAAATTTGGTCAGCATACTTATAGTTTTATAACAACTGACGTAAGTGATATACCTTTGTAATTTTTGGAATCTATCAGTTCTCCTTTTTGGGCCATTTTTACCAACACTCCTAACTCCCATATATCAGGTTTTGCCTCTTCATGCCACATTCTACAAAATAATCTTGTAAGTATTCCGGAAGTCTCTTCATTTTCGGTCAGTATCATCTCGGCAGTTATTCCATCTTATTCAGAGGCTTTCCGTCTTTTAAGTTTTTTAATGATAGCTTCGACTTCAAACACACTGAATTCATATATGGGCACATCAGGGTCTTCATCAGCTTAAGGTATATCAATCAAATTATTTCCTTCTTATCTTCTATCCATAACCTCAATAAAGTGTTCCATCTAACGTTCTTTCTTCATCTTCTCTTGTTATAATAGATCCATTTCTCTTTTTGATGGTTATATGCTTCTTCTTCTTTACCACAGTCGAAACTTCATTAGTAATTATATGAACAATTCTTACACCATACCCACTTCCTGAATTCATAGCTTTGTCAGCCTCATCTGCTTTACTATCTAAATATTCTCTTAAGTCATTCCTGGCATTTCACTTTACCTCACTATCAATACTGGAATATTTAGCATGCTCTGCCTTGTAATTTTCATTACTTCCTCGAAAACTTTCAATATTTGATTTCTGTCTTTGTCCCCTTTTTGAAGTATCTCAAGTATCATTTGATATCCATGGCTTTCTCGTAACTGCGTGTCCCGAGACTTCACTACCAACTGACCGAAATATTTTCATAATATCACACCATTCTTCATTAACTGTTCTTCGTCTCTAAAACCCTCAAAGACTGCAAATCGATTCGTACATTCAATTGTAAATGTTTTTCTGTGCTCTTCTTTTAAAAGCTTCGTTGTATGAAACCTAGGTATTCTATCTACCTTTATGTTGGGTTCTTACAGTTTTAAATTCCGTGTGGCAATGAGGATCTGGTGATCACTACCAATATCTGCACCTCTATAGTTTCTGTAATTTCTCAGAGTCCTCCTTCTGTCTTTAATAATGATAATGTGATCTACCTGATTTTTGTAATTGCCACATGGTATAGTCCATGTAAATTTGTGGATGTCCATGTCCTTGTGTTGAAAAAGAGTACCTCCAATGACAAGATTGTTGAATAGAAACTTTTGAAATGTGTTCTATTTTCATTTGCAACTTCGCCAAGACCTTCTATCCCTTGATTATTTCTTCTAACCTCAGCATTGAAGTCGCCAATCCCAATTCTCATATATCTCTCTGGGATCTCATCTATTACACTCTGCAGTTCATCATAGTACTGTATTCATCTTTCCTTTCTTCAGGGGAATCGTGTGTGTGTATATATATCTCTGGTCACGGAGAGACGTACTGTATAACGGCTTAGTGACCTTAGTCTCTCACCATCATTCGGGTAGGGGGAGGGAGAGTATTCATACTCTGGTGAGAAGGGGCAGGGGTGCTTTTGCATGTGTATGCAATGACCGTCGTTTACACAAATACATACATACACACACACCCATATATATATGTATATATATATATATATATATATATATATATATATATATAAATTTGTGTGTTTATATAAATGAATTATTAATGACGTTGATGAGTTTATCAATGGTAGGATTTAATCCAATATGCAATAGACGAATTAATTCTATTGTTAAACAACACGTTACATTTTAATTGAGCTCAAATAAACCGAGATTAATCATCGAAAAAATGTTTTAGCTGTTTGTACTTTGTAAGCTGATTTGTGAAAAATGTATTAGCCACTTTTACCATTAATAGAATAGTAATAGCAGGGACGACCGCTTTACTTCTCAATATCTGCATAATGCTGGTAGGCATAATGGAAATAATTAAAGAAGCTATTCATTCCATGTTGGGATTTAGAATCATGCACACTGTTACAATGGTGAGGAGGGATTTATTCAATTGGTAAAAGGTATCTCTTTTGCAAGTGTAAGCTGAAGTAGTTCCATATCCTCATTTATAGGATTCTATGGTACAGTATACAGCAAAACTGGTGATACCTGAATTCAGTGATTTTCGTTCGAAAGTCACTAACTGGTAACTCTTATTTTCTTCACAATTCTAATGAGACTAGGTTCCCGAGATGAAGCATTTTGAAACTTCACTAAATAAAAAATACAGTTCAATAACCATATATTTAGAGAATTGGTGCTATTATTTTTTATAAAAATATCGGCTACATCATTATGGAAATATTAACCAAATAATCTTTAGTTATGATAAAAAAAAAAAAAAATAGTCATCTGTCACATATGATTGGAGTTACTCAACTGCGCCAGGAAACTATAACTTTAGTTGAACGGTATTTTACCAATTTTTAAAAATGAGTACATAACCAATCGACGAAACAATTGTGTACATATGGCTAAAACAATACAATAAAGGAGAAAGATTAAAAAGCCATCCTTGGAGATGGGAGATCCAGCTTCACAACCACAGAAGGAAACGAAGAGTTAACTAATTCTCCCAACCAAGTATTCATTTTCATAATTATTTACCTTTGCAATAGTAGACAAGCTATCATAAGCAAATGCTTATCATCTTAGGAGTCTATGCCTGAGGAAAAAATTTATAATAGATTTGTTGACATTATTCCCAGTGAGAATAAACAACCTAGACTCACATACATCTCTTTATATATATATATATATATATATATATATATATATATATATATATATATATATATATATATATATATATATACTGTATATATACACACACACACACACACACACACACATATATATATATATATATATATATATATATATATATAAAGAGATGTATGTGAGTCTAGGTTGTTTATTCTCACTGGGAATAATGTCAACAAATCTATTATAAATTTTTTTCCTCAGGCATAGACGCCTATAATATGCTTAGGCAAACTATATAAATACACACACACACACACACACACATATATATATACATATGTATATATATATATATATGTGTGTGTGTGTGTGTGTGTGTGTATTTATATAGTTTGCCTAAGCATATTATACCAAGAAAATAATGGCATCTTTTAAAAGATGAAATTTTCTTTATTCTAATTGTTTTACTGGAATTTGCGCGTTTTAGTTCTCACATAGTCCTATGTATTTAAAAAATCATACGTATGTTTTATTGAATTATTGTGGTCTAACATTTACTTAACCGATAACCATTGTATTATGTCTTAATAATTATCCATTACTTGGTTTATTAATGTCTTTAGGAAGCGGTTCCCAAATAGGGGTAAAATACCTCACTGGGGGTGATTTCGCATTTGATGGGGTTAATGACCGTTTTCATTTTGTATTCATTTTCATTTAGATGAACTGTCAAATGATATTAGGGATTAATTAATTTCACAGGTAAAATGAAACAATTGATGTTACGAGTGATGCCCAATTGATGGTATAAATCCGGTACAAAGTAGAAAGGGAAATTGAAGATCTAAATATGTGCAGTCCACTTGAAACGTCTATAAAGGGTGTGGATCTACTCAGAAGACTTGATGGATCTTTTAATGAAGCAGATGTGCAACTAGGTTGGAAAAACATCGAAGTCACAAAAGATGGTGCACCATATATGCTAGGTGTTAACTCAAAATTTTTGGCAAATGTGAAGAAGGAAAATTCTTCAGTTCTTGTAACAATGTATCATCCATCGTCAAGCAATGGCATTAAAGTCTTTGTAACCTAATTTGGAAGAGGTGACGTGTGATGTCATGAAAATAGTCAGTTTCATTAAGTCAAATGCTTTAAATTCAAGACTGTTTAGTTCTTTGTGTCAGAAGATTGTTTCTGAACATTACTGTCTGTTGTATCATGCTCCACCCAGATGGCTATTCCGAGGAAATGCTCGCTAACAAGTATTTCAGCCCAAAACTTAGATTAAAATATTTTTGGATGATAAAGGGCACAATTTAGCTGTGAAACTGAGATCCAAAATGGATTTCCATTCTGTGATATTTATTGGACATATTTTCACATATAAATGCCATGAACACAATACTGTAAGGAGCAGAAGAAAATATTATCTCATTGAATGAAAAAATGCAAGCATTTTGTAGCAAACGGGTTTTTTTTTTTTTTACTCAAAATTGAAAACTGGAAGCATAGCTGCATCTCCTAAGCTTGGGGAGTTTATTGAAGACACAGATTTTATACACTGGAATGATATGGAGAGTATAATGAGGATGGAAAAATATTTCCCTGAAATTAACCTACTCAACTAAGATTGGATTCAGAATCCTTTCACGTGTAACATTGAACATTTGCCAGATGAACCAAAGGAACTGACAGAAGAAATACTTGAAATAAAGCAAGCAAGCTCATACAAATGGAATTTAACTCCATGAAATTATCCTCATTTTGGATTAGCCGTAATAAAGAATTCTCTCTGGCAAATTTAGAAGTAGTTAAAATACTTTTACCATTTAGTTCTGCATACATGTGTGAGGCTGGCTTGATGTGCCCTTGAAAACTATCTTGTCGCATTACTGAAATGATCTTAAACCGAAGGTGTCATTTTTTTCATAATACTGAAGATTTCTTTCAAATTAATATATTTATCTTGTTCACTTTTTTTTCAACTGAAGGTGTGATTATTTACATAAAATTATCTTATTTCCAGCAGAAGTATTTATTGAGCTATTTGTCCTTTTCCACCCCGATGAACATCATTTCAATTATTCTCTTCATTTATTTTCAACCTTATTATACGTATGCATTTTTTTTTCAACAGAAGTAATAGTTCTTCTTGATAGATCTGTTTCCATAATAATTGAATAAAGGAGGGTTCATTCAAGTAAAAGATGTTTTACATTAATCATATACAAAATAATAGATATGGTGTTGAGGTAATGAGCTTACTGCTAGCCAGGATTTAACAAAAAAAGTGGGGTAATGACCAAAAGTAATTGGAACCACTGCTTTTGGAAGTTTCGTTTTATGAGATTTACTTAGGGTACAGTTAGATCCAACTTGTGAAGGTTTAGATACTTAGTTTGCCGTTCCTCGCCTTACTGTTATATGTGACTTCAACTTCTCGCTTCTGATTATATAATTCTTATTACGCCTATAGGCCTAGAAATAAAATAAAGAATGATGTACACTACACTTGGACTTTGGGGAAATTTTACAAATAGTACTTTATGGCTAGATAGACACTCTACAGATTACAATATTTAATGCAAATATTAATTGCTGCTATCTAACATATAGCCATGCCCTTGTATGTTATAAACCCATGACTCCAGAGCTATATTATCATTATTATTATTATTATTATTATTATTATTCAAGATACATTGCTGTTGTAGAATCTGAACATTATAGCTGTGGGCGAATATGACTGACCTTATTATAGTCTTCTGTTCGTAAAGTAAAAGTAAATAATAGAGAGATAGATTTAATTATATTTCTAATTGCGAAGATAAAGCACCACCTCGCTTATTTACTTATTTATGCTTATTTCTTTTCCCTCAATAAACCTCTCGAGAGATTAGACTATAGAGTAGGTAGTAGGTTGGCCAGGGCACCAGCCACCCGTTGTGATACTACCGCTAGAGAGTTATGGGGTCCTTTGACTTGCCAGACAATACTACATTGGATCCTTCTCTTTGGTTATGGTTCATTTTCCCTTTGCCTACACATGCACTGAGTAGTCTGGCCTATTCTTTACATATCATCATCTGTCCTCCTACACCTGACAACACGGAGATTGCCAAACAATTCTTCTTCACCCAAGGGGTTAACTACTGCACTGTAATTGTTCAGTAGTTACTTTCACCTAGGTAAGGGTAGAAGAGACTCTTTAGCTGTGGTAAGCAGCTCTTCTAGGAGGAGTGTCCAAAATCAAACCATTGTTCTCTAGTCGTGGCTGTACCATGGTCTTCCACTGTCTTGGATTAGAGTTCTCTTGCTTGAGGGTACACTCGGGCACACAATTCTATCTTATTTCTCATGGTCTTGTTTTCTTAAAGTTTTTATAGTTTATATAGGAAATCTTTAATTCAATGTTGTTACTATTTCATTTTCCCTTGTTTTCTTTCTTCACTTGGCTATTTTCCCTGTTGGAATCCCTAGGCTTAAAGCCTCCTACCTTTCCACCTAGGGTTGTAGCTTAGCAAATAATAATGTTGATAATAGGTAGTGTGAATATAACCTAAGCTATGGCTTATAATAATTTATTGCAAGTCTCAAAAACACCCGTAACTTTTGCTTTATATAAAAAACGACATAAGCAAAATCAAATCATAACTTGGAATTCATAACCAAACGCACAAATTGCTACCATTAGACTATAGAGCTAAACTTAATTTATTTTCCCTCTTGACGCCCTCTTTCCCACTCTCCAGACTCTATCTACGCAGACAGTCCCACGAATTAGTCTCACGGAGTCACGATGTTCAGAGGGATTCGTGCTATATTAGCGTATTTATTTTTGTTCTGAATTATTATTCTAGCACGATTTCTTTTTAACGATCAAATATTTTTCAATGATAAAATTTTACATAACAATAGACCAACGTTGTCTCATACATACACATGTTTACAAAGTGAAATATAAGTTTTAATATTAAGTGGCAACTCAAAAGCAACGCTTTTCCTATGCAAAAATTAAAAAGTTAAAAATATATATATATATATATATATATATATATATATATATATATATATATATATATATATCCATGAATAACTCATAAACTGCATTGGACCAGACATTAAACAACCATTGTTTCTATGGAAGGTATACATGAACACAAAAAAAAAAAAAATCCTCTTATGCATATATCCTTTCTCCGGTCTCGCTGCGTAAGATGCAACAGTAAAAACAACAAATGCAGTTGTTTTTAGTCTAGTGCAGGACAAAGACCTCAGACATGTCTTTATTCATCTTTACCTAAAGTTTGGCTAGTTTTCATTAGCGCGCTGACCAGTGCCGATTGGTGATGGCGGGAGACTTTTGTCTGATCGCTTACATCAAACCAACCTAGTATGGGTATTCCTGACTACTAGTTTTGCTGATCATGGCGATACACAAACCCTGCACCGCGTTGAGGTATTCCCACTCAGGAGGGATGTAAGATGCACCAGTGAACATATACTAGTGACAGACTGACAGCTACTATATCTTTTGGTTTATTCCGAATATAAGTGAGACCATTTTGTCGGACCATTACAAGTAAGATAATATCCAGATGAAAGGTTCTTGTTATCTAGGTATATCAATAATTACGCCATTGCTTTTGGTAGTTAATATTGAAGGCATCTTAGGTACGTTTGATTACAAGGAAATAAGAAATACAGTAATGATAATCAGTTTTGCATCAATACTTATTTATCTTCAAAGCATAGTTTGTGGGTATAAATGTTGATGATTGAAATATATAGTAGGTAACTTTAATAGTTTTGTCCCAAGTACAAGCTAATTTCAAACAGCCAGACATTAAGCCACCAACAGTTCTCAATATCGATTTCTCTCGACATCAGAAATAAATCCTGAAGTGACAGGCTTTTGATAAGTGCTTTCCCGGTCCCGGGTTCAAGCTTACGACCAAGATTCGAAACAAATCAAGACAAGACATAGGCTATGTAAACTACCGAGTTATTAATAGAGATAAGAATTTGTTTCCGAATCTGATGTATATATTCCTTGTGAATTTACGTATTTGTACCTACAACAGAAATAAACTAGTCTTCATAATGATTACTGATTGCTTGTTTCGTAATACGTTACTCTATATGATAATTTTATCATAAATACAAGAGACTTCTAGACATCTAAATGTCGCGTCACAATCATATCTTGATAATCTAATTCTCAACTTTTATCATAGATTTTGAACTAAAGATTTTGTAAGGTGTACTATATGAATAACCGGTACACTAAACAAAAAGACACGGTTACAGAATCAAAACATTATGGAAATGCTAATAAGGGATATAATATGCATATCATTATAATTAAAATCAATAATAAAACGAACAAAACATACAAACGACGAGAAGAGCAACGGGTAAACAAACGAATTGAATCAAATCCCTTTTTTTTTTAATCGGAAACAAAACAGCAGCTACTTAATTCCGTGTGCATACAGTGCCGGTGTGCGTGCAACGTGTGCCCTGCTTCGTGTTGGAGAAATTATTTTGAGCTCGGCATGAAATTGCTCTGAGCTGACGGCTTATTGGAAGACCCGGAACCTTTGCGAGAGGGAAAAATGTATTTATATATTACGCATCTGATGCAAACATTTCAGGTATAAAATCAAGTCATGTTTTACCTGAATAACATGCATACTGTACATGGTGGCGTAATTCAATGGGTGGGTTATAAAATGAATTTATAAAGAACTGTTCATTTATTGATATCTTTGTACACCCATCTCCATAAATTTCAACAAACCGTTTCAAATAATCATAAATATATACTTATACATATTTCAAAGGTTTACATATTTTGCATACACACATAAATATATAAACACACACGCACACACATATGTATATTATATATATATATATATTTATATATATATATATATATATATATATATATATATGCATATATCAATTCTTGTCCTACCAAAGTTGAGAAAACACTAAAGAAAGGAAGAAGCATCAAATTGATGAAAAGAAGACATAGCTCAGGGCACCGACAGATCTTTCGTTTAAAGGATGAAATGAAAATATTATCAACAATAGAAATGGGTTGATAAAAATTGCAAAGGATTTTTATATAATGCTATAGTATAGTGATAAAGGAAATAATTTTGCCAATAGAAATAATGAAACACCTGAGCCGTTACCAGATGTAATAGTAGGAGAAGTAAAGAAAGCATTAAGAGGTATGAAAATAGATAAGGCAATAGGAGAAGATGGCCAAACAATTGACTTAATAATATATGGAGGAGATTTGATAGTGCTAAAACTCGCTGAACTTTAGACATAATGTCTGCAAGAATGCTCTGTACCTACAGCTTGGAAAAACTTTATCATTATACTAATTCACAAAAAAGGGAGATACAAAAGGCATGAAAAATTACTACTCAATAATTTTACTCTCTGTAATAAATAAAAGATTTACAAAGATTATATTAAGCCGAATAGAAAGACAGTCACACTTTAATCAACGAAGAGAGAAGACAGGCTTCAGAAGTGGGTATACAACGAATGATCATATCCATGCAATTAACCACCTAATTGAAAAAAATCAACAGTGCATGACAAAGAACCATATGTGACATTCATAGACTATAGGAAAGCTTTTGTTTCTATGAAAACTTCACCAGTAATGAAAGCCCTTCAAAGACAAGGAATTGGTGAATCTTATGTTAGAAGAACACTCGAAGACATCTATGCAGGATGTACATCAATCCTAAAACTGCATAGAGATAATGAGAAAATTCTGATTTAGAAAGGAGTTAGAAAGGAAGTCCCCCATCTCTTCAAAATTATTCACAGCAGGCCTAGAAGCTCAAAGAAATTTAGATTTGGAAAATGTATGAATTAATATTAATGAGGAATAACTTAACAACTGAATATTTGAAGATCACATAGTTATGTTTAGTGAATCACAGGATGAATTACGAAAGATGATAAAAGATTTGAATAAAGTACAAATTTACAACTAAATAATGATATGAATACAACTAAGATAATGATCAATAAAGAACAAAGAGACAATAAATAAGGATTATGGACGAACCACTAGAGATTATTAATGATTATACGTACTTAGGACAGACATTAAGCGTTTTACAAGGACACGAGACCAAAATTGAAAGACAGATAAGCATTGAATTGAGAATTTTTGGTAAATCAAATGAGATTATGAAACGAAAAATGCCACTTTCTCTAAAAAGAAAGTATTCAGACAGATGGTCCTACAAGTATCAACTTATGCATCAGAAACTTGGAACCTCACAAAACCTTAGAGCATAGGCTAGTTATGACTCAGAGCTACGGAAAGGATAATGATGGGAATATCACTGTGAAGAAAAAAAACAAATAAGCAGCTTGAATACGAGAGCAAACTAAAGTACATGATATTTAATAACATGTAATAAAAAGAAAGGAACATGGGCACGGCATATAATAAGAATGAAAAATAATAAATGGGCATTAAGAATAACAGAATGGGTACCTAATGATTGCAAACGAAGCAGGGAAAGGAAGAGATGGTGATGGATTAACAAACTAAGAAAGTTTGCGAGTGTACACAGATGCAATTGGACGAACATGCCTGTAGCTTTTGCACTGCAGTAGACTAGTAATGGCTGGTAAGTTACTGGAACCTCAGTTTCCTTGTTTCGAGTTCAAATCCTTGGACAACCAAAAGCTATTACCATAAAGTTTATTTCCCTTGGTTCTCTGATCCCGAGGCAGAGTGACTTCGATATCAAGAGGTTTAAGGCTGCTGCCGAGAAATTGGATGAAATCACTGCAAAATACGAATCATCCAGTAGTATAGGGATAGAATGATGTATCTATCAAGTAAAATAAAGATTCAACCCCAAAGAAGAAGAAAATAACACGGACCAAGCACCAGTTTTTTGAGCTCCAGACGTTCATCTTGGCCACATCAACTTCGTCCTCAGGCGCTAAATTTAGGTGGACCGAGTTCTAAAGAATCTTCCGGACTGGATTAGAATATATTATTTGGGTCAAATACTTTTGCAAACTGCTGAATAAATTTTCCCTTGACAGGACAGCAATATAGACAAGGAAGAAAAATATAACAGTTTACTCTGGATAATAATAATGTTCTTTGTGGAAAAATTAAAACTAATATTTTTATTTATATAGGAAAAGGCAGAGGAAGAATAACCTATACTTTCATCTTTGGGGTAGGGAAGGGGGAGAAGGGATAGGGAGGGGGAGGGAGGCTTT
This sequence comes from Palaemon carinicauda, assembly GCF_036898095.1. Classification (NCBI taxonomy): domain Eukaryota; kingdom Metazoa; phylum Arthropoda; class Malacostraca; order Decapoda; family Palaemonidae; genus Palaemon; species Palaemon carinicauda. Next base: position 224,597,677 of record NC_090725.1, on the reverse strand, counting down.
CAGAGTCCTTTTTGACGTTACGTATAAGAGGTGAAGTTTTTCTTATTCACTTTAAGAAGTTACTTATTATTATTATTATTATTATTATTATTATTATTATTATTATTATTATTATTATTATTATTATTATTATTATTATTACTTGCTAAGTTACAACCCTAGTTAGGAAAGCAAGATGCTATAACTTCAGGGGCCCCGACAGGGAAAATAGCCCAGTGAGGAAAGGAAACAAGAAAAGAAATATTTTAAGAAAAGTAACAACATTAAAATAAATAATTTCTATATAAACTATACAAACTTTAACAAAACAAGATGAAGAGAAATTAAATAGAATAGTGTGCCCAAGTGTACCGTAAAGCAAGAGAACTCTAACCCAAGACAGTGGAAGACCATGGTACAGAGGCTATGGGACTACCCAAGACTAGAGAACAATGGTTTGATTTTGGAGTTTCCTTCTCCTAGAAGAGCTGCTTATCATAGCTAAAGAGTCTCCTCTACCCTTACCAAGAGGAAAGGAGCCACGGAACAATTATTGTGCAGTAGTTAACCCCTTGAGTGAAGAAGAATAGTTTGGTAATCTCGGTGTTTTTAGGTGCATGCGGACAGAGGAGAATATGTAAATGATAGGCCAGACTATTCGGTGTATGTGCAGGTAAATGGGAAAGTGAACCGTAACCAAAGAGAAACATCCAATGTAGTATAGTCTGGTCAGTCAAAGGACCCCATAACTTTCTCGCATTAGTATCTCAACGGGTGGCTGATGTCCTGGCCAACCTACTACCTACAAAAAATTTAATGTATCAGCTGCTTATGATTCAACAATACTCCTGCTACTTTTACAATTGTGTCATTCTGCTATGCAGATGAAAAAGTTAAATAATTATTTGACTAACTTTATATCTGCGAACCATTTATCAATCTTTTGGAGGAACATTTTCAAGGTGAAATATTGCTATAGGTAGTAAGGTTACTGGTCAAGGCAAATCAAGAGTTATGGTTATGATATTTCGACTTGGTTTGTTGCATTTTGTAAATCAACAGTTATTCACGTACGTGGTGAACCAAGTATATGGAGAAAATTCTCGTTTGAAAAGACAATCGTTTATTATTATTATTATTATTATTATTATTATTATTATTATCTCTGTCGGAAAAGCAAGATGATATAAGCCTAAAGGCTCTAACAGGAAAAAATAGTCAAGTGATGATAGGAAATAATTAAATAAATAAATTACAAGAAAAGTAATGAACAATGAAGATATCATGGATAAAGAACACCAACAATATTAAAGAGATCTCTCACAGATAAACTGTAAAAAGAGAATAATTTTAGCCTATTTATCATAAAAACATTCGCTGTAAGTTGAATTTTCGAAGTTCCACCGATTTAACGACTAGATCTGGAAGATCATTTAAAAAATTGGTCACAGTTGGACCAAAACTTCTAGAATACTATTTAGTATTGAGCATTATGATGGAGAACGCATGACTATTAGAATTAACTGCATACCTAGTATTATGAACTGGAAGATCTGAATGTAAAGGATGGTCATAATTATGATAAATCTTAGGCAATATGCATAGCAAACTAACTGGATCAGGAATAAGAAATCTAATAGACCGTAAGTTCCTTTCCAACAAATTAAGATGAGCATCGATGGATATTTATATCTTTCAAAATGGTATGACAAACAAGACACATTCTAATTGACTGTTCTACACGTTTACCAATTGAAAAACTGCTCTGGACGGTCAAATAAATAAAAACTAAAGTGAATCCTAGGAACAAACAGAATGAGATATCAGACAATACGTTTATACAACTTTATACACTTAAAGAAATTAAAACAGCTGATAAATAGGCTAATCGATGTTTGCTGTAAATGACCCGCATGAACATAGAATAGGAATAAAATGGGGAATGAAAACAAAAATTAAAAAAAAAGGATTTTAAGTAGGGCCGCTGTTGTTGTAGATTGCCTTGCAATTCTGCAGCCCGTAGGTGCTATGATAGTTTGAAGGCAAATTAAGGATAAAACTACAAATTTTATTTATTGGTCAGTCAATTAATTTTTTTTTCTTATACATGAGGCGGCCCTTCCTCTCTCTAGGTCCACGAAAAGGAAAAAGGTAACGGTGGAGTTGCAGCCCAGGGGCATTGAAATGTGGGGTTCCTGTCGTTCAGTTAGAGAGAAAGGAGAAGAGCAGCGAGTCCCGATAAGTAGAAGAGCTCGGAAAGGAAAAAGGAAAATCATTAGTTGGAGAAACTGGCAAAGAAAAAGTAAAAAACTTCCTTAGGAGTAAAAAGATTAAGTTTTTAGGATGAGCGATAGAATGGAGTTTCAGCTTCAGCAGAAGAGAGCTGAAAAGAAAATAGAATGTTAATGAGTAGGAGGAAAAGGGTGGAATAAAAACATTCCTTAAAACTATAGAAATAAAAAAAAACAATTAATGAATAAAAGGGAAATAGAATAAAAGTCTAAGAGAAGCACGAAAGGAAACTGAAGTATAATTAGCATAAGGAAAAGGTAAGAGGGACATGGATGCCCTCCTTTATCTTGTGGAGTGTATGATGATATTGATAAAAGGAATTCGCTGATAGAACAAAAAAGAAAATGCAGATAATGATGTATATGACCAAATGCTTGTGAGCATTAAAAATTCAGTTTGTTTGTTATGGCATTGAGGGTAAACAAAATAGAGGAAGATGGCATAATTAGTAGTATTTTTTATTGTAGCAGATATGACCAATGTGCACAGGTCGTTGATAGTGAACATAACGAATGAAGATATAATAAGATATGAGGTAAATTACAGAAAAGGAGAAAATAATGTAATGGATACTAAAGTCAAAACTTTTGAAGGGATTGTAGAATGAATTCTCCATTATGGACGGGATGGCAGACAGTGAGAACTATAATATCTTTAGGTAGAGTAAGATAAGAATGGTTGAAAGACTAGATAGTTTAGTCATGCGAATGATCTTTATAAATATGTAAGCTAGAACGAGAAATTAACTAATCAAAAGGAGAAAATGGTTTTAAAAGAAAAGGTCTCGATATCTAGAGGGTTGAGAGTGCTTCTAAGATAAAATTAAAAGGCAAAGTGTTTAAGGTAATGTTGATATCTCATTACTCTGCTTTATGTGTTAGCATTTAATCTGTCAATGTTGTGAAGGTTCTCTGTTTTAGATGTTTTTAAAGATTTTAAAGGTCAATCATGAATGGCAGAGGCAAGGGTCAGTTACAATGCCCTAGCAAGACGAAGTCCTAGAGACATACCATATACACATTTGGTCATTGCACAAGCCTCTCTTCACACAAGTTAGGACTAGACAATGGCTGCCGGTGACTAAGCAGGTAAACCAATAGGCTCACAAGTATGTTGAGATTATAGAAACTACAAGAAACTATCGAGTTTGAACGGATCTCGAACCTTACTCCAGCAGATCGCCAGGCAGGGACGTCTCCTATTGACTACAACATCCGTATATAAGCAACCAATCCTTAAATCAAAATTTTAAGGTTGTGCATAGCAAAGCCAAAACCTCATTTGAATAAATTGCACGGGTAAAATATTAATGAAAAACTGTCATTTAACGTGTTACAAATTCTCAGTTGGCTATCATAGTGCAGAGGGATGGAATTCTGTTCTAAATACATGAATCTTAATTTTGGAATATAGGAAAAGCTGAGTCGTATTCAGTGTGCGTATTACTTAATGTTGAAATGGATACGCACTTATGTATAATTCTCTATAGGTGAAGTTATTTAATAGACAAACTAGATTTTTTTATCAAACGGTATTTATGAGTTAATATTTAAAAGTAGAAGAATATCACCTGTGAAACCAAATATCAAACACGCATAAAATCCCCAACACACGTATATGTATATATAATACATACATACACACACATGCATATATATATATATATATATATATATATATATATATATAAATATATATAAATATATATATATATATATATATATATATATATATATATATATATATATATATAAATACAGTATATAAATGTAAATATAAATTTAATGTACGACAGACATTACCCTTTAAAACCATTTCTAAAAGACTGTTTTCAGAAACAAAGTATCTAATTTTGGTCAGAAGTATATGAACTAATAATAAAAGTAACAATAAGAAATACACATAGAAGTTAAAAAGAAGACAGAATGGGTGCCAGAAATGATAATTCACGCCAAATAAACTGTACATAATCTTTCAAATAAGGGAATTGGGACATCACTGAAAATTGTATGGAATGTAAACAATCGACATTCAGGTTAACAAAATCGCTGAGCTTCCGTGAAAAGGTCAGTTGGCTGGCGGGAAAAGAAGACAATTTCGATAGTAATTTAAAGGTCAAACAGAGCAAGAAGAGCTGAAGTGCCACAGATTGGAGATCTTCGGTGACTCCTTGTTCCTGAGACCCAATAACCCGGGATGTGAGGAGAAGGGAAATTCGGTCTTTCCCTTTTTTTTTTTTTTTTTTTTTTTTAGGTCCACAACATTTGTATTCATCGAAAAGTATAATCTAAATGTGAACAATATGCACAAGCAGATACAAACATATATGTAAATTTTTATATAGACAGACATCTACACTTACGCACATACACACATACACACACACATACACACACACACACATATATATATATATATATATATATATGTATATATATATATACATATATATATATATATATATATATATATATATATATGATAATTTTCACCACAATTTGTAATTTTCTTTTATTCAAATAACCTACAAATACCTCCTAACATTGAATTCACTCTGAGGTGACAGTCGACCCAATCAAGGTTCGAATCCTTGCCTGACTTCTGATCTTATCAGAAATTTAATTTCCTCTTGGGTCTCTGATCCCGAAGCAGAGTGAATTTGATATTAAGAGGTATTTGTTCCTCATCTCAACTCTTACTATTTCATTTCACTCTTCGTATCTGCTTATATTCACACCATATTATTATTATTATTATTATCATTATTATTATTATTATTATTATTATTATTATTATTATTATTATTATTATTATTATTATTATTATTATTATTATCCTTATTATTATTACCCCTAGTTAGGAAAACGAAATGGTACAAGCCATAGGGTTCTAATAAGGAAACAAGCAAACTCAGTAGAGATAGAAAAACGAATAAATAGTATACTATGAAGAGATATAACAAATATGGCAAATATTTTATTCCGAGAGAAAGGCAGTATTAAAGGTTTGAAAATAAAGAGTAAAAATCAAGATAAGGAAAAATATAAGGAACAGGTAACACTCCGTTTATAAAAAAACAGAGGAAGAGCAAATGAACATAAACGTGTGCTTGGATGTATTACTAGAAAAAGTGCTTGTCCAAGAAAGTGGAATGCCAAGGTACACCGACTATGATACCCTCCGGGACTCAGAGCCATTTTGTCATCTTCGCTTTCCATTGACTGACTAAATCCATAGATGATTCGTTGGCTAGATTCATCAAAGGATAGCCAGTTGTTTGTGATGCACAGTGCCTATCTAACTAAGGCAAGTAACCCCTGTCGGTCCATACAAATTCCAATAAGATCATTCGGCGGGCATCAGGAGTAGTAGCCGAAGAGACAACATGTCTCTCACCTTAAACTCAATCCGCCAGTGACTTCATCAAGATTTAGGGGGTCATTTCTTCCACACCCAAAGTTCTTGTTACCACATCAAGTTGCTCATCTGCTTATATAAACGTCGGCAAATGTGGATTACTAAGATATACCGATTAGCACGGTAATGCACCGACACCAAAATTTACAAAACATCCTTCTGTTATTAATAAACAGAGGTGCAGCTCTAATGACACATTACTTATGAGTTCAGGGAAATCGAACCGTTAACGTTGTTAAGATTTCCAATTATTATTATTATTACTTGCTAAGCTGCAACCCTAGTTGGAAAAACAGGAGACTATAAGCCCAGTGGCCCCAACAGGGAAAATAGCCCAGTGAGGAAAGGAAACAGGAAAAATAAAATATTTTAAGAAAAGCAACAACATTGAAATTAATATTTCCTATATAAACTATAAAAACTTTAACAAAACAAGTGGAAGAGAAATAAGATAGAATAGTGTGCACAAGTGTATTCTCAAGCAAGAGAACTCTAACCCAAGACAGTGGAAGACCATGGTACAGAGGCCATGACACTACCTAAGACCAGAGAACAATCGTTTGATTTTGGAGTGTCGTTCTCCTAGAAGCGCTTCTTACCATGGCTAAGGTCTCTTCTACCCTTACCAAGAGGAAAGTGGCCACTGAACAATTACAGTGCAGCAGTTAACCCTTTGAGAGAAGAGGAATGTTTGGTAATCTCGGTGTTGTCAGGTATATGAGGACAGAGGAGAATATGTAAAGAATAGGCCAGACTATTTAGTGCATGTGTAGGTAAAGGGGAAATGAACCGTAACCAGAGAAAAGCATCCAATGTAGCACTATCTGGCCAGTCAAAGGAACAATAACTCTCTAGCGGCAGTATCGCAACTGGTGATAAGACGATACAGTGTCAATTAGAAGGTCTGGTTGATACTTTCTTCAAAAACTGTACCCTGCACTTTACGTCACTATATATATATATATATATATATATATATATATATATATATATATATATATATATTTATTTATTTATTCAAGGTCGATCAAGAGAGAGGTCTAGAGAGATGAGTGTTATATGATCCTATGATTGAATTTTAAGTCAGAGAGAAGAAAGAATGATCAACAAACTCCCACACGAGGTCACATAAAAAAGAAGTAAAAAAGAAATCCCAATTATCTTCCCTTAGCAGAGGGTAATAGCCTATAATGGTACCTCTAAGAGTTGTTGAAATCTGCTGATTAGCCAATTTCTTCGCCAAATTTGCTGTGAATGGTGTTTTGCTGCCAGGGTCTGCCAAATTGCTGCGCTAATGTCTTCTTTATTTCGAACCTTTTTCTAACCTTAATTTTTTTTGGTTCGTTTTTATTTGTAATTTTAAAGTCAATGGTTAAGCTAGTAAGTTTTCACATTAAAAATGACCTAAGATTTAATACCTTAACATTTTTGCGTCACCTTTGATATACTAATCACCTCCAAATGTAACCGTTTTCAACATGCAAATTTTTTTATAACATCTGAATTGAGTTCCGGTAATAGAAAATGTATCACAGTTCACACTATTTTGAGACTGACCTCCATCATCAAAATTATTCTTTTTTCTTTTTAATTATTTAATACATCATTTTTCTTTTTACTTATTTAAATGGTTTCTATTTTGAAGTTCCTGTTCCTTTCCATAATTATCTTGCCCTTTTGCATTATCCATTTCGCGTTGGGATTTGGAAACTACATCTGAGATTCAATAACTTCATATTGTAAAATTAATCTAATGATACTCTCTAATCAAATAACAGTTAGTGAAAACCAATTGATTTCATATTTATTGATTAGATAATTATTCACGAACGCAAAAAGGTCAGAATAATACACGCTTTCACGATACAGCTTAGATACTAAACTTTAAGTAACCGCTCTTTGACACCTTAGGTTTTACGAGAAGTAATATTCAGCAGTTATTTATTATTCTCTAAGACAACATTTCAATCTATTTATTAATGGAAACATTTTCATTTTTTTTCTTTCTTTAGACAATATTTTCCATCGCTGTTTCCAGCATATTCCAGAAATAATTTGTTCGAGATATTTTCTTTCCATTTAGGCAAAGATTTGTTAGACAAAATATTTATTCATATTAAAAGAATATAACAGAGAAATGGAAATCTAATCAGCTCTTTCTTCCAATATTCCATGTTTGAAGCCCTCAGCTAAAAGGTTTACTGCAAGGCAAATAAGCTGATTATAAAAAGAATAAAGGTGAGAGAGAGAGAGAGAGAGAGAGAGAGAGAGAGAGAGAGAGAGAGAGAGAGAGAGAGAGAGAGAGAGAGAGAGAGAGGAAAATCTGTTTCTTAGCTTTTTCCCCCAGACGCAGAAAATCCCCAAATGAATATTTTATTAAAAGATTGATAAAGAAGAATCAGGAAACATCCATTAATGGAGTTTCTATTTTTCGCAATATTTCTAAATGGAAATATGTAAAGATTTATAAATAACATTATATGCGTTTTATCCATAATTTAGAAGTTTCACAATAACAATTCCGCTTTTTATTTTAATAAAAATAGAAAATAAATGATAAAAAGCTATAATACTGATATGCAATTGGCCAAGACGAGATTGGTTTACAGTAACAGATTTATGTTTACATACAAAGAAAAAAATGAATATATCAGTTTGTAATTGAATCTTAAAACAAAATAGTATACAGATAGATGTAATTTTACATTCAATCTGGAAGTTAATAGTTATTCGTATATATCTAAAGTAGAGACAGATTTTTGAATTGGGAATACTGTTAAATTACTTAAAGGTTTAAATGCCACTCATGAATGGCAGAGGCAACACTGCCCTATCAAGGAGGACAATGCCCTAGAGACTGACCATATATACATAGGATTAGCACCGACGACCCCTGTCCACCCAAACTAGTACTAAGGAAGGCAGGCAATGGCTGCTCATGACTCAGCAGATAGTTCTATTGGCTCCCCTAACCCCCCCCCCCCCCCGCCCTTTCCTTAGCTCACAAGGATGTTGAGGTTGCAGCGACCAAAGGAACAAAAAGCGTCCCTAACTATTCCCTGCCACATCATGCCTGGAGCAAGAAATGTCCTGAGTTTCTAATGAGGATAGGTGCCTACTACCAATCTTGTTCTTGCCTCTGCAAATCCTACTGTTTCAGTTCCTGCTCCTCTCCAAATCCTACCACTCCTACTCCTGTTCCTTCTACAGATCCTCTTTTCTCCACCACCATAGAACCCTCGCCTTCATCTCCCTCAGCCATCCAGAATCCTTCTCCAGTTCCTGTCATTCATAATCCTTCTCCAGTTCCTGCCATTCATAATTCTTCTCCATCCTCCAGTTCAGTCACTCTTCAAGCAAAATCCCTCCCCATACATAATCTCATTCCCTAGTCATCCACCTTGTCTCAAAAATTTATGTCCTCTTAAATATTCCATCCCTTGACCTTAAGTCTCTCTTTCCCCCCTTAGAGTCCTTTTCCCTAGAGCAGGGATAAGCTTTTTACTTTGAACTACTCTCTTTTCTCTTTTTAAAAATCCGTCTCTCCTCTCCCAATCTCTTTTACTTTACTGGGACTTGCTGCCATTAAATTTTTATCTACTCGTAAAACTTTCACTTTTCGGTTCCAGTTGGATCCAGGTTTTTTGGCCTGGCATTTGTAGTCTTTGGACTGAGCAGCTTCGCCTACTTCCCAGGTCTTGGATCGCCATGTTACTGTCTGGTGAGTTAAATAAATAGTGTTCAGTTCCAATAAGAAAAACTCTTGACTCCTGCAGCTACGCTCCTGTTGTGGATCAGCTGCTTGTAGTAAAAGCACACTCTGTGTGCACTCATAGGGGTTAGGGCCTTATGGCAAGAGCCCCTACCCGGCTGTAAATGCCAGACACTCCGAACCAACGAACCATTGGATAGAGAGCCTCATCCTTCAATTCGTATGGTTCATTACCATACCGTTTTCTATAAGTTTTATTTCAGCTTTTACCACATTATGTAGTGATCTCACTGGACATGTAGGTGGATTGTTGTAGCATCAGAAGTTTGAAATGGGTGCAGATAATTTTCAGTTAAACAGATTCAAGTGAGGTTTAGTTGATAATTCAATTATTTCTATCATATAGTCTGTTTCATTTTTCTACTTTCCTTTTTTCCACTCAAAGATGCATTTCCTATTTGAGTCCTTGAGCTTTTTTGCTCCTCCTTTCTTTTTCAAATGGGATTGTAGCTTCACTTACATATATATATATATATATATATATATATATATATATATATATATATATATATATATATATATATATATATATGTATATATATATATATATATATATATATATATATATATATATATATATGTAAGTATATATCAATGATATAGTTCTGTCATAGGTGTGTGTTTTGGTGTCTCACACACATATATACATACATACACACACACACACACATATATATATATATATATATATATATATATACACACACATATATATATATATATATATATATATATATATATATATATATATATATATATGAATATATATCACTGTCACACATGATTTAAATAAATGTAAATATTACCCACAAATGGCATTTAATACCGAATTCTATCTTGGGAATATATATTCCCAAGATAGAATTCGGTAGTAAATGCCATTCGAGGGTGGTATTTACACACACACATATGTATATATATATATATATATATATATATATATATATATATATATATATATATATATGTATATATATATATATATATATATATATATATATATATATATATATATATATATATATATATATATATATGTGTGTGTGTGTGTGTGTGTGTGTGTGTATGTGTGTGTGTGTGTGTATTTACAGGTCTGGTAACTGCTTGTACCTCGTATACACCGTGTTATAATTAGTAAGATTGGTTCTCCAGTTGGGACATCTGATCATGCCTTGATTACATTGGTAGTGAAGACTGAGCAGCCTGTCCCTAATGTATCTTACTCATGTAAGATTTATATGGAATCTCAAGCAGACTGGAATGGGATTTTGCATGATCGTTTGGGCTTAAATTGGTCATAATTGATTCTAGTCAACATAATTGATAGGCAAATCCGTTCTCGTGTACTAAGGTACCGAGAGAAGGACAACCATGGTTCAATGATGATTGTAGATGTGCTTATTTGGAGAAGCAGGAGGCCTACCATCTTTGGAAGGGTAACAGATCAGATTTGACCTGGAATAACTATACTCAGCTTAGAGATTTTGCTCAGAGAGTTCATGCTTCAACTGAAAAAATAATAAAATTTAACCATAAAAGAAACCCTTTCTGGTACAGCCCAGGAGCCTAAGTGGTGGACTATCCTTAAATCTGCAATCTTGGTGTAGATGCAACAGTTCCTTCTTTACTTAAACCAGATGGATCTGTCAATGACTGTCCAGAGGAAAAGGCAACTCTTTTGGCAGATGTGTGTGACAGTAAGCAGAGTAATGAGAAACTCGAAATTCCTCATTCCTGTTTTCCTGAAGCTAAACTAACTAGTTTAGATCTTCGATCTCGTGAAATTAGAGCTCTCGTGATGGACCTTGATGCTTATGGAGGTGTAGACCCAAATGGTATTTTTCCTTTGTTTTTTTTATAAAGACTGCAGATTTCTTAGTTCCAAAGTTATCTGTTATTTTGAGCAAGTTAGAAAGAAGAGGAGCTTTTAGCATTTGTTGGAGAATTGGTAATGTTACTCCACTATGGAAATGTGTTTGTGGTAGGTCAAGTCCAACTGAGTACCGACCAATTTCCATAACTCCCGTATTATCTAAAGTTTTTGAACGTCTTAAGGCAAAACGTCTTAAAAGGTTTGCTGAAGGCAATCATCTGTTCCATAGTTTGTAATTTGGTTTTCGTAAAGGCCTTGGAATATGTGTCTTTCTTACAATCTCAATGCTATACAGAAAGCCCTTGATTATAGGCAGGAAGATCGTATGATTGGTCTTGATTCTAGTGCTACCTTTGACCGTGTTAATTAATAATGATGTCCTTGTTTTCAAACTCAAACAGTTGGGAGTGGGTGGTGTACCAACTGTGTGTCACACAATTGTACATAATTATTTTGTATATATTATGCTTGTATCTGCGCTCTTCCCTCGCACTAAAAAGAACCTGAATGATCATGTCTCCGTTTTGCTATGTAACATTGTCTGTCTCTCGAACAGGTCATGTCCTGTTGCCTTGAGGTTTTGTATATAAAGAAGAGTGTTCCTTAATAAATAACTCAGTCGTTTTCAATCTGCCTTTGAGTTCACAACTCCTCTCTCGGCCCGTCACATTGGTGACCCCGGAAGTCGACTCGCTCCCACTGCCTTCCACCCCCACCTCCCTGGCCCCTCCATCGTTGGTAATATGACGGAGGCGGACTCTACCCCAGCAGTTGGCACTGCGGCCGCTCCATTGAAACTTTCACCGTTCGCTAGCGGAGAAGCGTTCGCTTGGTTTCAACGCGCTGAAGTCCACTTTCGTATCAGGGGCGTGACTCGCTCAACCACCAAAGCGGATTATGTTCTCGCGGCGATACCCGAGGACACCTTCCCAGAAATATCCGACTGGCTTTGTGAACAAGGAGACACCCCAATAGCGTATGACGACCTCAAATCATACCTTCTGCAGCAGTACTCGCCGTCGCCAGCTGCCCGTATAGCAAAGCTTTTTCAGCTCTCGCAACAACCGTTGGGGGACCAAAGGGCTTCGCTTGCCCTCAGGGAAATGACCAGTATCGCTCGCCTTCAACCCGCCACAGACGGCTCTCCTCGTGAGGTGAACCTACTCCGTGCCCTTTGGATACGCCGTTTACCTGAACCTGTGCGCGCTGCCATACCCGATGTCGATAGTTTACCCATAAAGGACTTGATGACCAAAGCCGACGCCCTTATGGACAGCCACTTCAAGACCTCCATCAACGCCTCCACCCCTGACGACGAGGATGCCTATTCAACGTCAACCGAAGCTGACATGAATGCCGTAGGACATACACGCCTACCCCGTGACGTGCCGAAGTGGCGACAAAGCCGCCCACCACCCACCAATCGCTCGCGCCCCAACGAACGACTTCTACAGCCACTTACTACCTCCCATCCGCCGCAGTTTTGCTACTACCACTTCAGATTCGGGGCAACCGCGAAGAAATGTGCCAAAGATTGTCAGTGGCCAAAAAACGTGTAAGTAGGCCATCGCTCATGGCGGTGGCCTCCCATGTTTCTAATCTTTTCTTTTTACAGGATGCAGGAACGGGCGTGCGATTTTTGGTAGACACGGGTGCTTGTCGTTCTCTTTTGCCAAGGAAACTCTTCAAGGCACAACGTAGTCTGTCTACATCTGCCGACGTCCGCTTGGTAGCTGCCAACGGGTCTGCGATACCCACCTACGGTTACGAGAGCCTCACATTATCGTTCTGAAACGGTAAATTCAATTGGAAGTTTCTCGTTGCTGACGTCACAATGCCAATCCTCGGTGCGGATTTCCTCTCTCATTTCCACCTTCTGGTCGATGTCGCCCACCGACGATTGGTCAACGCAGACTCGTACTTGTCGACACCTCTTCAACCCGCCCCCTCTAACCTCGCTCTCCACATCAGCGCACCCACGGATGCCTACGCCCACCTCCTCACGTCGTACCCGGAAGTTTTCCGTCCAGAACTTCACCAAACGCCCACGGTTCCTGCCAAGCACGGTATTTATCACCATATCAAGACAACGGGACCCCCAGTCTTCACAAAATTCAGACGTCTAGCACCGGAACGATTGGCAGCCGCCAAACAGACGTTCGCCGAAATGGAGAAAATGGGCCTTTGCCAAAAGGCCTCCAGCCCATGGTCGTCACCCTTACACATCGTTCTGAAGAAAGACGGCTCCCTCCGTCCGTGCGGGGATTACAGGCGCCTGAACATGCAAACAGAACCGGATCACTACCCCCTCCCAAACATTGCCGATGTAACCTCCTACCTGCACAAAGCGAAGGTTTTCTCTACGCTCGACCTCCTGAAGGGGTATTATCAGGTGCCTATGAACCCAGAAGACATCCCCAAGACCGCCATCACCACTCCGTTTGGCACATACACCTTCAATTACTCCTGTTTTGGCCTTCGTAATGCTGGGGCAACGTTTCAACGTCTCATGGATGGCATCTTAGGGGACCTCCCTTTCTGTGTATGTTATGTGGACAACATACTTGTGTTCTCCTCCTCAAAAGAGGAACACCTCCGTCACCTGCGCATCGTGCTCGACCGCCTGCAACAAAACGGCCTTGTAGTCCGGTAGGACAAGTGTACCTTTGGCGCCAACGAAGTGTCGTTCTTAGGGCACCGTATCACTCCTGAAGGAGTCCATCCCCTCCCTGAGAAGGTAGCAGCCGTTCAGAATTTCCCCACGCCCTCGTCCGTCAAAGCTCTGCAGGAATTCTTGGGCATGATCAACTATTATCACCGTTTTCTGCCAGCCATTGCCGCCACTCTTGCTCCCCTCTACGCCTCCCTCAAGGGCAAGCCAAAGGACCTGAAGTGGGGTCCCCTTCAAGAAGCAGCCTTCTGCAATGCAAAGAAGGCCCTATCAACTGCTGCGGCTCTCACTTTTCCTATCCCACACGCCCCTCTCCTTCTCTCCACCGATGCCAGCGACGTCGCTATTGGTGCAGTACTCGAGCAGGTGGTCAAAGGCTCGCCCCGCCCATTGGCCTTCTTCAGCAGAAAACTGTCCAAGGCAGAAACGGGTTATTCTACCTTCGATCGAGAATTGCTGGCGGTGCACTTGGCTGTCCGTCACTTTCGCCATTTCTTAGAAGGTACGCCCTTCGTCATTCGTACAGACCACATGCCTCTGGTGCACGCCTTCTCTCGACAGTCTGACGCCTGGTCCGCCCGTCAACGCCGACATCTCTCCGCCGTGGCTGAATACAATTGCACCCTCCAATACGTCCCTGGGAAAATGAATCCCGTTGCCGATGCCCTGTCAAGAAACACGTTGGCTGCCGTTCAACTGGGATTGGATTACAACGCCCTGGCTGAAGCCCAACGACAGGATCCAGAGTATCAAGCTTGTAGGACATCCTGCACGTCCCTCCGTTGGGAGGATTTTCCCCTCGAAGACTCTAACACCACCCTCCTCTGTGACGTCAGTACTGGTAGACCGCGACCTTGGATTCCTGCTCCCATGCGCCGACAGGTGTTTGATTTCATCCACGGCCTTTCACATCCCTCGTGCCATTCTACTGCACAGCTGCTGAAGGCAAAGTTCATTTGGCACGGCATTTCTAAGGATGCTAAGGATTGGGTCCGTGCCTGTATTTCTTGCCAAACTTCTTAAGTACATCGACACACGGATTCAGGAGTGGGCACCTTTCCTCAACCTCAGCGTCGTTTCGCACACATTCACGTCGACGTTGTAGGCCCCCTACCTACATCACAAGGACATCGTTACCTGTTTACCGTCATCGACCGCTCCACTCGTTGGCCTGAAGCCATTCCCATGGAAACTGCAACGTCCGCCTCATGTACATCTGCCTTACTCTCTGGATGGATTTTAAGATTCGGTATCCCTGAGCATATTACTTCTGACAGGGGAACAACTTTCACCTCTCAATTATGGACGTCATTAGCAAATCTCCTGGGCATCACCCTACATCAGACAACGGCCTACAACCCCGCTGCCAATGGAATGGTTGAACGTTTTCATCGCACCCTCAAAGCAGCTTTGATGTCCCGCTGCAAGGATTGCAACTGGTTTACTCAGCTTCCCTGGGTCCTCCTTGGACTAAGGACCACTCCTAAAGACGCCCTCGACGTCTCGGCAGCCGAAATGGTGTATGGCGACCCGTTGGTCGTCCCTGCCGAATTTTTTCCTTCTACGACCTCCTCCGACGATCTCCAGCGCATACGTCACGTCGTGGGAAAATTTACTCCGTGCCCCCAGACTTACAAGCCCCCAGCGAAGCATCACATACCAACGGACTTGCACTCTGCAACGCACGTCTTGCTGCGCAACGACACCAGCAAGCCACCACTAACGCCCCCTTACACGGGCCCTTTCCTTGTGATCCGACGCAGTCCGAAAGCATTCCTCCTAAACATTCGGGGCAAAGAAGACTAGGTCTCCATTGATCGTCTAAAACCTGCTTATCTTCTGCCAGATGACCCGCCTACAGTTCGCCTCTCTAGATCAGGGCGCCCTATTTAACATGTACAGTATGTCATTTTTAGGGGGGGAGCCATGTACCAACCGTGTGTCACACAATTGTACATAATTATTTTGTATATATTATGCTTGTATCTGCGCTCTTCCCTCGCACTAAAAAGAACCTGAATGATCATGTCTCCGTTTTGCTCTGTAACATTGTGTCTCTCGAACAGGTCATGTCCTGTTGCCTTGAGGTTTTGTATATAAAGAAGAGTGTTCCTTAATAAATAACTCAGTCGTTTTCAATCTGCCTTTGAGTTCACAACTCCTCTCTCGGCCCGTCACAGTGGGTCGTTTCTTAGCATCATTATTGAATTTTTAAGTAATAGATCGCAAAGAGTTGTTGTTGATGGGCACTATAGTAGATATAGGAATGTGATATCTGGTGTTCCTCAGGGTAGTGTTCTTTTCATACTATATGCACATGACATATAGTTTGGTCTAGAAAACAAGCTTGTTGTATATGCAAATGATGCTACTGTCTTGGCATCAATTCCATCACCTAAATGTAGATCAAGGGTTGCTGAATCCCTTAATAGAGATATAGCTAGAATTAGTGCATGGTGCAAATTATGGGTATGAAGTTGAATTCGAACACAATTTTAAGTATAATTGTAAATAGATCAAGGATCGTAGCTCCTCAACATCTGGATCTCAGTAGTGATAATGTTTCTTTAATTTTGTATGACTTTTAGAATTTTAGGTGCGATTCTCGACAGCAAATTTACTTTTGAGATACAAATTAGGTCTGTCTCCGTCAATTGCAAAAAAAAATTGGCTTATTAAGAAAGTCTTTCAAGATTTTTAGTGATCAATCTATTCCGAAGAAGTGTTTCAATTATTTAATTTTATCTTGTTTCGAGTATTGTTCTCCTGTCTGGTCTTCATTTGCTGATTCTCATCTTCATTTGTTGGACATGAGCTTATGGTCTATTAAATTTCTTATTCCTGATCTAGATATTAATCTCTAGCACCGTTGTTCAATTAGTTCATTAAGCATGTTGCATAAGATTTTTTATAATTCTGATCATCCTTTACATTCAGATTTTCACGAAAAGTTCCATTCTGTTTGTAATACTAGGTATGCAATTAATTCTTACAGTCAGGCCTTCTCCATCATAAAGCTCAATACTACACAGTACTCTGGAAGTTTTATTCCAGCTGTTACCAAGTTGTGGAATGATCTTCCTAATCGGGTAGTTGAATCAGTAAAACTTCAAAATTTCAAACTCGTAGCAAATGTTTTTATGTTGAATAGGTTGACATAAGTCTTTTTATAGTTAATATACCAAATATCGGTTTTAATGTTGTTATTGTTTTAAAAACCTTTAATTTTGAATTTTTATTACTTCTTATATCGTTTATTTATTTCCTTACTTCCTTTCCTCACTGGGATATTTTTCTCTCTTGAAGCCCTTGGGCTTATAGCATTTTGATTTTCCAATTAAAGTTGTAGCTTAAATAATAATAATAATAATAATAATAATAATGATAATAATAATAATAATAATAATAATAATACATAT
The DNA here is from genome assembly GCF_036898095.1 of Palaemon carinicauda. NCBI lineage: Eukaryota > Metazoa > Arthropoda > Malacostraca > Decapoda > Palaemonidae > Palaemon > Palaemon carinicauda. The sequence goes on along the minus strand of NC_090725.1, from coordinate 224,580,254 downwards.
ATATATAGGTATTGTGTATGATATATATATATATATATATATATATATATATATATATATATATATATATATATATATATATATATATATATATATATATATATATATATATATATATATATATATATATATATATATATATATATATAGGCATATATATATGATATATATATATATATATATATATATATATATATATATATATATATATATATATATATATATATAGATATATAACTGATTAATTCTAAAATAGATTTCATTGAGTCAATATCATATGGATCTTTTGGAAGAATTCTCAACTTATTTGTAATTAAAAAAAAAAAACTATAATTTCCGTAGGATCAGTATTTATAATTGCAATCTTTTGTTAGAATTAAATCTGTATCTCCCATGACAAAAAATTTAGAACCTATCAACAAAAAAAACAAAAGCGCAGCAACGGAATTATATCCAAATGTAATTTCAGATTTAGAATCTGAGAAGAGAGGAGCAATATTTCGTCTGCTTATCCGAGATAAGAATATCTGCCTTTCTTTGCGAATCTTCTATTAAGAAACGTTGACGTTTATCTCTTGCAATTCACGTTAAGTAAAGACCATGATTTAACGGAGGTGATTCTTGATAATTAAGAAATTGTCTGCAAATGAATTCAGATAACATAATCATGAGAGAGAGAGAGAGAGAGAGAGAGAGAGAGAGAGAGAGAGAGAGAGAGAGAGAGAGAGAGAGAGAGAGAGAGAGAGAGAGAACACAGCATTCCATTTTATACTATGATATGCTAACCTATCCGGATATTACGTTCTAATTCTCTATTATTTTTCATTTAAATTATTCTCCACTCTTTGAAACATTAATCTTCTCTCTCTCCCACGCTATCTAAAGCATATAACGTCAGTCTATTTCATTCAAAAATATTTATTTCTCCCACCCCTATCTCTCTTCCCTTTCAGGTTCATATTTATCTCTCTAAATATAATAAAACAAACACACACAAACACACACACACACTTACACACAGTTGCACACACACACACACACACACACACATATATATATATATATATATATATATATATATATATATATATATATATATATATATATATATTTATATATTTCTCTCTCGGCACCGCAATATCCCCTATATGCAGCAAATTCTACCAAGACCACTGATCTTACTGCGAAGGTTTATAATCTAGAGATGAATATGGAATGAATTAAGTTAACACTTCAAACACTGATGGACCCAAAACTAGAGAAAAATTGCGTATGCATAAAAAGTTAAGGAACGGAATCTTCTCGTAATTAAATCAACTAATATATCAACTAGAATCATTGAAAGAAAGAAATTCGATCGAACATGCACTTAAAGACATTCTTAATACGAGGTCAACTTCAAATGGAAATGTTGCAAACTTTGTTGACGAAAAGATCAGAGAGGAAGCACTTCTATTCAAGCCATGGTTTTCGACACCAAGACGAGGAAAACTAGAAAAATAAAACCAAAAATAATGATTTGTAATGTATGCAATGATGACGATGAAGTAGCAAATGTTTTGAATGAAAAAAAAAATCGTTGCCTGGACCACATCCAAAACATAGAAGATAAGATAAGTCTGGTATTCAAGAAAAGTGCTGCAGGTAGGACTGCCAACTACTTGTTGAAATGTCATCCTGAAGTTCGAAGACTATTCATGATAATTGCGACAAAGTTATGTTACGATGGTGTACTTATAACGTACGTGATATATGATCACCTGCTACTACTGTCAGAGGAATGGACATTATGAAAAAGATTGCAAGTTTAAGACTGTTGATAAAGTCTGCGGGAAGTATTCAGAATAAAACATTCCTCCAAAGAAAGTAATTCGCAACAGTTGAAATGTATAAACTGTAAAAAGTTAGACAAACCAAATGACCACATAGTGAATTCAAGAAATTTCAAAGCTTATGACTTTCAATTGAAAAGACTAGCAGAAAATACTGATCATGGATACTAAGGATGTCATAAAGTGTGGCTATGTAAATATACAATCTGCTGGTAATAAAACTATTCAAATTCGAGAATTAATAAATGACAAATATTTGGACATACTACCATTATCTGAAACATAGTTAAATAACTTTGACAAGGCTAAGATGGCTTAAATGACACCCCTGCCCACCACACACGCTTTATTTCATAATCCGAGAGAGGGTAGGTCTGGTGGGGGTGTCGGGCTCTTCATTCATAAGGGTTACTCAAATCTCAAGATGTTTAAAAGAACTAGTGTAACAAGGTTTGGGGATATAGAAATAAACTTTATGCATGAAAAAACACAAAAGATATCCATTTTAACTGTTTACAAACCTCCGAGAACAAATACAAGTGTCTTCTTTGAAGAATTCAGTATACTCATTGAGATGATTATCATAGAAAAAATGAATTAGTTATTTGTTGAGACTCATCTTTGGATGGATGTCGCATAAAATCTTGATGCTTCAGCATTCCGTGAGCTATTGGAATCATATCAGAATAATATTGACTGTGCAACTACTTCGACAAGGCATACGTTGGACCTAGTTTTAAGTGATGGAATAAATAACATTGTATATGATATAAATGTAGAAGAGAAGTGTCCTATCTCTCCAGTGCACAAACATAATGCGTTTAGACTACCTCTACAGCAACATGCAGTAGTGAAAAAAATAAATTTTAGCTATAAATCAAACTTCTCTCCTTGTGTATTAATTGAAAAGGCTACAAAGAAAACAAATGATGCTATTAGCATTCCCTGCGATCATGATAACCAACTTTGTTGAGCGCTATGTGGGTTAACTGCCTTATGACTATATATAAATGAGAGTAAATGTGTCCACTGATGGAAAAGACTATAATTGTTAAAGACTGATCGCCTTGGTTTGATTGGGAGGAAAAACGTAAAGACAGAAAGTGGAATCGGTTAGAAACTGAAAGTACATGGGTAGAATACAAAACTGCAATGTGCCAATATAACTACCTACTAAGAAGGAAAATAAGCGATTACTATAAGAAAGACCCGGGAAGCAGCAGACATAACAAGTTATATCGTCTCCTAAATGGTATAATGGGAAAGGTAAATGAAAAAAAAGGATATAAGAAGGGTACAGTGACCAGGAACTAACAAATAGTTTTTTAGTATTCTTTAGAAACAAAATAGCAAATGTAACTATGTCATTTACATTTACAAATATTCAACATCAGATCAATGCTACACCAAATACACATAGAATCAACGAGATTCTATAATATAACACAAAACGATGTCACTAGGATTGTCAAGAGAGCAAAGAAAACAAACTGTGCGATTGATCTACTGACAATATCTGAGGTAACTGGAGAAAGAAACTTTTCTAGTCTAGCTGATATGATTATGAGAATAGCAAATACAAGCATCGATGAGTGTAAGTTTCCTAAATCTGAGAAAATTGATATAGTCACACTGGTTCTGAAAAGTGCTCTAGATTATCAGGAATTAAACTCGTATACACCTATTTTGAATCGATCCTTTATTTCAAAAGTACTAGAATATGTAATTCTTGAAAACTAAATAGTCACTTAGATGAAATAGAAGCTTTGCCAGACAATCACTCTGCATATAGAAAATTATACACACAGAAAAGTTATCTGTTCTGTTATAAATGAAATGTTGGAAATGAATGAAGACAAATATGGCATTTTAATGTTACTTTATCTTAGTGCTGCTTTTGATACAGTTGTGCATAAACTACTACTAAATGATCTATGGTCTATCGGTATTGAAGATCATGCTTTTAAATACCTAAATGATTACTTGGTTGACAGAAATTACTGTGCAAATTGGAAACTCATATTTATCATATGAACCTCTAAACAGAGGGGGAGCTCAGGGGAGTGTACTGGGCCCAATCCTATTCTGTATCTATACTATTGGTCTATCGAATATATTACAAAGGTATGGTGGGAAGTTCAAACTATTTGCAGTTGATACACAATTTTACTTCTTTGTAAATGATATTGACAACACTACTGAAACTCTAAACCGAATTCTTGCCAGTGTTAGGGAATGGATGACAACCAAACAACTAAGATTGAATGAACATAAAACTGAGTTTATGGTGGTTGGAATGAAAAACAGCGTAAGAAACTTGAGCGATAATAAAATAAACATAGATAACAACTCTGCCCTGATATCTGGTAAAGTTCGTGATCTAAGCGTATCTCTTGACTATAGCTTGTCTTCCAATGCCCAAATAAATAATACTGTAAAAACTGATAGTTAACATCTTAGAAACATTACTTTTATTAAGAAGTTCCTGTTCCTGGATGGAAAGTGTGTAAAGAAATTGTGATAAACTGTGTTATTACCAGGATTGACTACTGTAACTCCATCTACTATAATTTACCAAAAGTGCAACTTAGGAAATTACAAAACATGTTAAACAGAAGAGTAAGACTGATAAAAGTTGTCCCATCCCGAGAAAGGATCACTCCTATGATAATTAATATACTATGGCTGCCTATTATAGGGAGAATTTAGTTTAAAATATGTACAATAACCCACCAAACTATAAGATCCGGAAGTCCAAAATATCTAAGAGAATTACAACATATTGTGCAATCAACAAATCGTGTTGACATGATAATACTTACAGATGGTTTCAAATTATTGGAACCTAGATGTGTCTATTGTAGGCTCTAGAGCAAGGGTTCTCAAGCTTTTCCTAGTATAGTACCCCTTGAGTTACAAGACCATTTATTTGAACTCAGAGTAATATGACGTCGAACAAAATGGTAATTTAGTGACTAATTCAATATAACAATGGTACAACATAGAACATTATCAAATGAGTCACATTATAATGACCTTATTGAAATGAAACATTGATATTCCAAATATTTCTTAATGATACTGCACAGACAAGTGTTAAACAATATTTCCATAATCGATCAATGCTGAACATCTGATTGAAGGGTGTGCCTACTTGTTACAAATAAGTTTCTCAATTCGAGGAGCAGTATAAACAGGCAGAATCGTGGGTCACGTTTTACAATAAGCCGTGATGGATGTAAGAAGTCAGAACTATATAAAATACAACAGGGCAAATCTCACAATTTTAGACCAGAACTTAGTCAAGGAAAGTGTTTCAAATACATTTTATGCAAGAGTCGTTCATCAACTATAAGAATTCTTCTTGCAAGTTATCTGGGAAAAGGTGCAGATCCACAATAAATGGGCTTCTAATTAATTTTGACTTCAGCTCTCTCTCTCTCTCTCTCTCTCTCTCTCTCTCTCTCTCTCTCTCTCTCTCTCTCTCTCTGAGTGAGTGGTACTATATGCTAGTGAGTCCCATTTTGTGATCCGAGAAAATCAGATGATTTAATGCGAATAACAAAAGCCTATCAAGTGCAATATAGATACAAGTTTTCGTGAATAGTCGGTGATTAGTTTGAGGTCGGAAGAGTGTAAAACGTCGGCATAGGATAGTTATCTTGTGAAATACTAAAAATCTGAACAAGATGGGAGCCTCTAACACAAACAAGGCTTGGAGGATTTTGCTGCGATCAGCAAGAGCAAGAGTAATTTCCATGAGTTGGCACAACAAGAACTAGATCTACTGGTAACATAGGTCACAAATAGCTCCAACAAGTGTGAAGGAAAAATATTCTCAAACATATTGAAACAATATGATCCAACAAACTGGAGAAAGTCTGTGGAAAACCTCATCAAAATAATAGAAGAAATTCCAAAGAAGATCCAGGTGATAAAGAGACTTATAAAACGGATTTTGAGCGAAGTGAAAAATCTATTTTTGGGTGAGATAGCCATGTCGTCCTGATGGAAGGTTCCTTCAGTAGCTTCCTAGGGTATATCTAACTACAGTGGATATTCCCAGAGAATTGAACTAAATGTTATCACAGAATTCTAACTTCTGGTGCGAGTACCCTAAAGGTTTCCCTCTAGGATATCGTATATCAACAGGGGACGCATGTATTAACACGCCACATAGCTATCTGCACCCCATATAGAGATAACACTTCGATATGGAAAGGTGGCTGAGTAACCAAGGAGCCGTTCCAAAGTTACTCTCATCTGTGGCTACTTTTGGTACTCGAGACGTAAACAAACGAGCGCCATTGCTAAATGACGTCACGTCCGTCTTCATCCTGAGCTCAGCTCCTACCAATCTCCGCGATACAGTAGGTCATGGAGGGGCCTGAAAGGCTGAACTAGAATAGACGGGAGGGTCCATCAGGACGACATGGCTATCTCACCCAAAAATAGATTTTTCGCTTCGCTCAAAATCCGTTTTTTGGGCTCAAGCCATGTCGTCCTGATGGAAGTGTACCAGAGAATTAATGTATCATGGATTTTTTCCCTTAATCCAAGTGCCAAGGGCTTCGAGTAATATTCCTATGGTCTGGAGACCGTAGAGACTATGACAATTTTAGTAATTGTCCTTACAAGAGATGCTACAATGAACTGGCTTCCTGCCCCCCTGGCAGGGAAGTCCTGGTGGACAAGAGGAATATCTCGAGGTGATCATTGAAGAACTACCCACCTGGTGGAGAGATCATGCTGGTCTCGGAGACAGATCAAAGGTTAATATTCGAGTAAGAATATTATCAATCATAGGTGAGTATATAATATAAATATTTATATTATTCTTTAGATCAGACAGGAAAGGGGTAAACGAAACTATAACAATCGTATATTTCCTAATAAGGAATAGGAGCGAAAGGAGACGCACATGGGAAATGAAATAGACATTTTATTTCTAAGATTGCAAGTCATTATAGAAGTAATTACCATAATGATTATAGAATATAATTACAATAATAATGAATAATGTACATAGAAAATTAAAGACGGTGATCTTGAGTCTGGAAAGGAAATTTCGCTTTTCAGCAACACAAGTTCCCCGGGGGAACGCCAGTCTTTTATAGTCCAAAAAGCACTCCATTCTCGAAAGCATGTGGCACACGTGTAAAATTTCTATGACATTTCACCTTGATAAAGAACAGTCTATTAGAAACACTTAGTGTCCATTAAATCACTATGTATCACGATAGGGTCAACACAGGCACCCGTAGAGTTAGAGTCCCAAATAACTCACTGTTCTATGCAGAATTAAGCGGCAGGTTTCATTACACTACCTGCAGCTACCACGAGATGTTTCGCTTCGTGCGCCTGTTTTGCGTGGTGCTTGAAGAACACGCACGATGATTTCCAGCCTGTAAAGCTCTTGAGGCTTTCGAAATCCATATTCTGAAAAGTTCAGAGAAGAGGCGATTTACCTAGGATCGTGACCTGCGGGTGTACTGTCAGGATCCGCTCTGCAAATGAAGTAGGTGATTTTCGCTCTTAGTTGTTTCAGTGACAGGTCGCTACCCGGGGTTTCTCCTTTGAAGAGTTGATCTCCACCGAAGTCTGAAGTTCTTTGAAGATAGACCTTAAGACTCTCCATTGGGCATAGAGAGATATCTTCCTTCAGGGGGCAGATTCTCCAGGGGCCCCATCTCTTGGTGGGTAGTTTATTCTTTGCGAGAAATGTTGGGTCGGGGAAGAGGGTAAGATCCCCCGTAGTTGGATATGACCCTCTTCTCCTGATAATGCCACTATTTCACTGACTTGGGTTCCCGAGGCGAGAGCAAAAAGGAAGATAACTTTTTGAGTCAGGTCTTTTAGAGGGCACAAATCGTTGTCCAGGCTAGCAGCAAAATGGAGCACCTTGTCCAGGGACCAGGAGATAGGTTTTGGTGGAGGTGCTGGGCGTAGTCTAGCACATACCTTATAGGAGTGGTCCAGTCAAGGCCGATTTACAAGTGGAAATCGTGTTGGCCGCAAGGCCTTGTCCATGAAGGTGAAAGAAGAAGGACATGCAAAATCAATGGTGATCTCCGTAGGATTTTTCGCCTTGACAAAGGAGACCCACTTTTCCAGGAAGATTCGTACTGCCTTCTTGTTTTGTACTCCTCGAGCAAGTCTAAGCTTTTCTTCGAGATCCCAAGCCTTTTCTTAACGGCAAAGGAGAAAAAATCATGAGATGAAGGTCCTTGACTTTCAGTGATGAAGCGAAGACAGCCGACTTCTGTACTTGTTGAGAGAGGACTAGGCCCAGTACGGGGATCAGCGTGGGCTGCAGCTCCGGGACCAGGGAATACCAATTGCTCCGGGGCCACTTGGGAGCCACTAGGGCCGCTGTCCCTTTGAAGGTTCTCAGTTTGGATAGGACTTTCAGCAGAAGGTTGGGTGGAGGGACCAGGTAGATCTTGGACCATCTGTCCCCAACCAGGGACATGGCGTCCGCCGCTTCTGCCTTGGGGTCCTCGTACGGGGCCACATATCGAGGAAGTTGATTGTTGTCGCTCGTCGCGAAGAGATCGATCTGAAGTTCCGGGACTTGGCGAGAGATGAAGGAGAATGATCTTGCATCTAGAGACCATTCCGACTCTATTGGGCTTGTCCTTGATAGAGCGTCCGCTGTCACGCTGCGGAATCCTTATAGGTAAACTACAGGCAGGTGCCATTTCTTCCTATCTGCCAAACGGAAGATAGGTAGAAGCACCTGATTTATCTGGGGCGATCTCGAGCCCTGACGATTGAGACATCTAACTACCACCGAGTTGTCCAGAGTCAGACGGATGTGGATCGAGGGAGGCGGGGAGAGTTTCTTCAGGGTGAGAAGAACTGCCATGGCCTCCAAGATGTTGATGTGAAAACGTCTTGAATAGGGGAGACCATGTTCCTTGAACCAGCTGTTGGTGGGAGTGACCTCCCCAACCCTCCAGTGAATCGTCCGTGTGGATGTTGATCGATGGAGGCGGGTGTTGAAGAGGGATGGGCCTTTTCAGGGCCTATGCTTCCGACCACGGCTTTAGAAATGAGCGAAGTCTGTTTGGAAGCCGTCTCTTGAGGTCTCTTCGAGCGATGGATGCAAATCGTCCCCAGACTCTCGCGGCATCCTTTAGCTGTAGAGAGCCGAGAATTTGTTCCTGTTGGCGTCTTGAGATCCGTTTGGATTTTAGAGGCCATCTGACAGACCCTGCTATTTCCTTCCTTTTCTTCGGTGGAATGAAAAGGCGGTGTGACTGAAGGTCCCAAGGGATTCCCTACCATTGGAACTTCTGAGCTGGAGTGAGGCGAGATTTCTCGGCGTTTTCTTGAAACCCAGATGCTCTAAGAACTGGGTGACTCTGTTGCAGGCTCTCAGACAATCTTCGGGCGATGTCGACCAGACTAGCCAGTCGTCTAGGTAGGACATCACTTGGACGCCTTGAAGACGTAGCTGTCGGACAATTGTGTCTGCCAGCTTGGTGAAGATTCGTGGAGCCACGTTACGCCCGAAGGGCATGGCCCTGAAGGCGTAACTTTTCCTTTGGAGTTGAAATCCTAGGTAGGAGGAAGCGTAGTGATTCATTGGAATGTGCCAGTAGGCATCCGCCAGGTCTATGGAGACCGTGTAGGCCTTGTGAGGCAGAGGGGCCCTTATTTGTTGCAGAGTCAGCATCTTGAATTTGTTGTTCGCAATGAACTTGTTGAGAGGGGACAAGTCTAGAATGACTCTGAGTTTGTCTGAGTCTCTATTGGGAACACAAAAGAGTCTCCCTTGGAACCTGGTTGACTTTACCCTCTTGATCACCTTCTTGCTCAAGAGTTCCAGGACATATTCTTCCAGGAGGGGGGGTTGACTGTTGGAAGAATTGCTGGAAGGATGGGGGTGGTTGAATCCAGCTCCAGCCCAGTCCATTCCTGATGATGCTGTGAGTCCAAGGATCGAAGGTCCAACGATCCTGGAATTGGCGGAGTCTTCCTCCCACCGGAAGCACTTCATTGCTTCTGGTTTCCGAGGGTTTGTCACCTCGGCCACAAGCTCACCTTCCTCCTCTGCCTCTGGAGGGACGGCGAGAAGAATTTCTGCCGGAGCCTCTACCTCTGGGACGAAAGGTAGTGGAACGCTGCTCATAGGCAGAGGTGAAGACTGGTGACTGCAACATCACCGGTAGGGGGACCAGTTGAAAGGTCTGCTATGGTTGTGCAACCACCTGGGGAGTAGCGGGAGCTGGAAACTGACGTCTTGGTTGACGTTGCTGGGGCTTAGGTTTCGAGGATTTCTTCTTAGGTTGAGGGCCTCCGTCCTGACAGGAGATCCTCTTTCGAGACATGCCCCACTTGTGGAGAAGGTTCCGATTCTCCGTGGCGGCTTTGTCCACTATCTCTTTCACCAAGGTAGAAGGGAAGAGATGTTTGCCCCAGATGTTGGAGGAAATCAGTCTCCGGGGTTCGGGTTTCACCGTTGCATTGGCGAACACGAATTCTCTACAGGCTCTGCGAGCCCTAGCAAAGCTGTAGAGATCCTTGGTCACAGTGGCAAGGTGTGACTTTGCAAGGACCATGTAAAAGTCTGGAACCCTGGTGTCCCCGGCCATGACTTCTAGCTGTACCTGATGTGACAGTGAAGCCGCGAGTCTCTCCTTAGTATCTTGTTCCCGACGAAGGAGATGGTTGTTCAGCCATGGGAGGTCCTCGTTGAAATGACGACCGGCTACTTCAGGTTCGAGTTTCCAAACCGTAAAGGTAAGCTGGATGTCTTTCCAGTACCTGCCATCGGGAGGAAGAGTGAGAGAGAAGGGTCTGCACTCCTCCAGTGCCTGGCAAGGTTTCCCTTCCTCCACAGCCTTCATGACCGCTTGGAAGGCCTTTTCAACGAAGGGGAAGGTAGCAGTAGCCGGAGCAACAAAGGTTGGATGCTTTTTGCTCAGTGCTGGTATCTTGGAGTTGGTGAAAACCCGACTCTTCACTGCATGAGCCAGCATAGCTTGGGCCTTTACGAGATCGAACACGATCACTTCTTTAGGTTCGGTCTCTTCTTTTGAGGCTGGTTTGGACCAGAGTCGGACGCAACAGTCCGGATAAGCTTCGAAGTTCGGGAAGAACTCCACTTCTTCCAGGAGAACAGAACCGATCTTTTCACTAATGAAAATTTTGCCTGTCATAATTAGCATGTGCTCAGCGTATCTCCAAGGGTTAGATTCCGAGCATGAAGGGAGGCCCTTAACCGAAATCCTTTTCGGTTGCTGGAAGCCGCTGAAAGTAGTCCGGAACTGCTCCTAAGACTTTCTCAGTTTCTTTTCCATGAGGGCTTCTAGCATCTTGAAGACCTCTTGAGTGGCCGCTGGGAGTGGATCTGAGGTGGCGGAAATCGAGGGAACGGGTTCTTCGGGTACCACTGGGGTTACCGTGGGGGTTGGATCAGCCTCGTTTTCTGAGTCGAGGTACTCCACATGGTCCTCCTCATAGTCGAGTTCCTCGCCCATGAGGGTTTTCTCCGTTCCTTCGGGGGTCTCCGACATACGTTCCACCTCTTCGGAGTCAAGGTGGCACGTGCGCAGGGACTGTTCCATTACAATGTCGAGTGTAATCACCAACTGGACGGTTGGGATTTGATCTTGAGGGATCACAGCGTCCTTAGAAGCTTTTGGGAAAACAGGGCCCTCATGTCTTCATTTGGAAGATAAGGTCCGGAAGCGTTCTTCAGGAAACCGTGCACCCATCTGCGCAGTTCCTCTCTAGCATTGTCCTGTTCCTCGGTGGTAAGAGGAGTCTTGAACGCCTTTTCCAGGAGACCTTTGCAGACCGTACAGTTCTGCAGATCCCAGTATTTCAGGTCGCCTTTCTTGGTGGCGCAAGTGGCGATGGTCAGGCACGCCTTGTGCCCGTAGAAGTCCGGGCGTTTAACTCCGCAGAAGGAGCTCTCACACTTCATATACTCCTCCTGAAAAGGAGATCATGAGTACATGGAAGGCATAATATGACTTACTTACTCTAGGCTTAGAATAACTTAACCTATAATATTAGCATATAATTTATATGCTCAGGATAGATGAGCGGGAAAGAAAGTAGTTAGACACATACTTGTGAATCCCGTCCAGCCGGTTACCGTAACCTTTTCTGTAGACAATTCCTTAGGACCCGAGGGTTCTAAAGGAGGGAGAATCCGTATGGATGATCCAAGCGAGGCTTCTTTAAAGGAATTGTCCGCAGAGTATAAAGGATCTGAGATCGCTCAGAGCCTGGTGGGGGAGAGGGGAGAATAGGATAAACCCCTTAATAATATGTAGGCTCCGGCAAGAGGCTGCACTGAGATGCACAGAGTATGCTGGTATTGTTGTACTGTGCAACCATATAGCTTAGCCACTATATCAGATGGTATAATGATACCTAGATGGAGGTGGCAGACTATCTGGCTGCATCAGATTGACTACCGGCGTGGTGCCGGTAGCCGTAGAAGGGGTGCATGTCCATTGGCGCTTCCTTAGGTGGCTCCGGCAGGCTGACGGCACGCCGGAGACCGGTCCTTTAAGGTGATAAGACATCAAGGAGGACACACTGGACAACCAAGATGGAAAACACCACAGAGGCAACCGCCGGCACAGCGGCGGGTCACCGGCAGGGCGGCGGGTTCCGGCAGCCGGTGGCTGATGGCATGGTGAACCCCAGTTCAACTCATAAGATATAATATGAAGGGCGGACACCTTGGATGCCGGCAATCAATGCCGGTGGGAAAGGGGCGGCAGCCTCCGGCAGTCGGCCGGCTGTTGCCAGGTAATCCTGGAGAAATGTATGAGGGAGGACGTCGGCGGTATGTCGGCAGCCTCCGGCAGGCGGCAGGCTGACGCCTTGGGGGGGGGGGCGTCTTATGAATAGAGGTCACCTGAGGTAGCGGCGGCTGTCGCCGGCAGTAGAGGCGGCAAGGAACCGACACCATAATAGTGAGAGAGAGAAAGGTAAGGAGAGAAGGGAGGGGTAAAGTCCTATACCCCGCTGGCTTCCCTCTGGAGGGAGTGCACTCATGATAGGAGTAGATACACCTATCATCCGGCGGCAGTGGGCCGGCAGGTGGCTGGGAGCCTAAGGTAACCCAAGGGAGGGACAGAGCACTCAAAGAGGGGGAATCCTCCGCCGGCAGGACCGCCGCCGGCAACCACCCCCATAGAACACTATGAGGGGGAAGTGTACCAGAGCGGCCAGCTCAGCAGAAGAACAGGGCTAGCCCTACCACTCCACCCAAGGGAGGAGTTGTAGGACAGCGGACAGGGGTGTGTAGGCAGGCCTACACAAAGGGATAGAGTGGGGTAGGGGAGTAGGGGTCTTTCTAAGATGGGGAGACTTTGTATGAGAGGGGCCACCGAGGGAAGGGAGAACGCTCCCTAACCTAGGATAGGTGGCTCAGATCAGGTACAGCACTGATGTACTGTCCTGAACTATGATAAAACAGAATCTCGCCCCCAGAACCTAATCTAGATTAGGAGAACCATTCTCCTAGGCTAGGGAGGCCTGGAAAGACAGATCGCTAGTTGCAGGGAGGAAGGAGTAACCCAACCAAGTGCAAACTGGAGAAGGGCAGAGCCCTTCCTAAGGTCTCAAGCACGACCCTAAGGGGGGTTCATTCCCTTAGGGTAGGATGAGAAAGCGATAATACTCTGGGTGAAGAAAAGATTCTCCCCAATATAGAATAAGGGAGAAGCAAGGCAACCCAGAGGGAATTACCTGTAGGTAAGGGGGATAGGAAGCATACAAGGGTTCCTACATAGATTAGGAGAGTGTGGTACACGAACCAACACAGTCCCTTGTATGGTCCCCGAAGGCGAAAACACTTACATCACAGTAACTAGTATGTACAACATCGCCTAAATCTTCATATTCAACTTGGGAACACTATTATATCAAGAAGTAATATGAGCACTAGGCTGTCAAGCCTAGGGGCTAGGCTAGCGATCTAGTATGGGGTCGGCCAATGACTGTTGCCTAACGAGCGCAAACACACGATATAATTACATCCTAGCTATGAAGACTAAATAACTAATAATATTAATCAGTTAAGGGACCGGAAGAGGCTGTTCTGGCTAACTAAATAAAGTATGCAATATTAACAGCGGCGCCGTAAATGCCGCGTCCGGTTCTGGCACAGCTCTGCCACAAAACACCAAATATTACGAAAAGTAGAAGTTACTTTACGGCCAGAGCTTATTTAAACAAAACTATGATCTGGTACTCATCTTTCCAGAAGAGGACGAGGCTGAAGATTGAGTCATACCGGTGATGTAAGCAGATAAGTAAGACACTTGGGAAAAATCCGACTAAGCATAGGAGCTACAAGCGAAAGGATGAAGACGGACGTGACGTCATTTAGCAATGGCGCCCGTTTGTTTACGTCTCGAGTACCAAAAGTAGCCACGGATGAGAGTAACTTTGGAACGGCTCCTCAGTTACTCAGCCACCTTTCCATATCGAAGTGTTAACTCTATATGGGGTGCAGATAGCTATGTGGCGTGTTAATACATGCGTCCCCTGTTGATATACGATATCCTAGAGGGAAACCTTTAGGGTACTCGCACCAGAAGTTAGAATTCTGTGATAACCTTTAGTTTAATTCTCTGGGAATATCCACTGTAGTTAGATATACCCTAGGAAGCTACTGAAGGAACCTTCCATCAGGACGACATGGCTTGAGCCCAAAAAGAGAGTTTACATCAATCAGCATATTCCATTCAAGAACAATAAAAAGTCCAATATGGTGAATGTGCTGATTGATGCGTTGGAAAAAAGAATGCCAAAATGGTGCAATACATGTAAGATATGGTACAGTATTCTTAACCCGCAACAATTATTAAGGAAATGCGATGTATGCCACGTACCAACACATCCTACTTGTGCTGAAGTGCAACAAAAAATAAATACTAAAGACACAAAGGTATTATGCTCAACATGCTTAGTATGGATAGAAATTATAATTAAGTCGAGACTGAATCTGCAATTAGTTGAAGAAGAAGAAGAAGAAGAAGAAGAAGAAGAAGAAGAAGAAAAAGAAGAAGAAGAAGAAGAAGAGAAAAATAAACAGGATATGTGTAAGGATGCAGAGGAAATCATTGATACAACATATGATGCCATTCAAAAACATACTTACATAGAAATAGAATATCCTATGGAAACAAATAATAGACCCAAGAGACTCTACCCGGGCCTACATACTTTTAGGGAAGAACAAGAACAAGAAAAAAAGAAAAGAAAGATATAGTCTGCAATTTACTGAAAAGAGGGAATTACAGATTTGGCGAAAGATGCTACTACAAGCATCCAAAGATATGCCATAATTATGAAATATATGGTAAATGTGCGTATTTAGACGGACATGGAGACGAATGCAGAGATCTCCATTCAAAAATATGTAAAAACCTGAAAGAAGGAAAAGGATGCAAATTCAAAATAAAAAGTTGATATATGCATCTTGCAACCATGAATGAAAGTCAGAAAACTCAGCAAACAGAAAAGAAAAGTTAAAGCAAAAATGAAAAAAAAAACGAAAAAAAAGCTCAGTATATAACGTGTTATGCACAAAAGGCCCCTTGATATGATGACTTTCAACCCAAATATGCACAACTAGAGCCCAGCTACAAAGAATGCATCTATAATGCCAGGGGTTGGTGCAGATATGGGGATAATTGCAGGTATACACACAAAAATAAATATGAAGGCGAAAGAGCAAATATAATAGAAACATTTGATTTTTTAATGGCAGAATTCCTGAAAATGAAGAAAAGAACATCATATCAGAACAGGAAGTAAGCATGGGAGAATCCATATTATTACCAATATTAAATAATGGGGATGAAACACAAACCATAATAGTGATGAATGCACAGGGTTTAGTCACGAGTAACTCTAAAAGGAAAATAGAGCTCTTAGAAGAACTAACCCTAATTGAAAAAAATAGATATGGAAAATATAAGTGAAACTTGGTATTCCCAAGAGACTGGCAGTGACGACTAGATAAAGGGTTTCCAAACATATATATCAGACAGAACAAATAGGAATCAAGGGGGAACTGCAATATATGGAAGAGACATAAATCAAGGAAAAGTCTGTGAAAAATACAGCAACACAGAATGTGAATTGATTGCGGTAGAATTTGAGTATGAAAAATTAGTCAATATTGTTGTCTACAGACCCCCAAATACTAAGGAGTTTGACATAATAATAGAAAAAAATAGATGACATATGTAGAAACCATAAAGACTGGAATATACTCCTATCCGGAGATTTTAACTTTCCTTTCGTGGATTGGAAAGAACGGATAGAAGAAAGTGGTTGTATATATACATATAAAAAAGAGAGTAATAGTAGCGCAGAAGATAAGAAACAGTTTGAAAAGCTTCAAGATATGCTATTAGAACATAATATGCAACAAATAAACCACATTCCAACAAGAAAGGACAATGTCCTAGATTTAGTATTTGTGAATGAGGTGAATTATGTTAAAGAAATAATAGTGTATAACACGGGAATATCAGACCACAATGTCATAAAATTAGTCCATTGCAAAGCAAGTGAAAGCAGAGAAAAACAAAGCACGAAACAATGGGAAGGATATGGAAAATATAATTTCTATGGTAAGAATATAAAAGGGTCAGAAATAAATGAAGAATTGAACAAAGATTGGAAAAATGTATTAGTGAGTGATAATATGCAGGTAAATACGGATATATTATACAAAATACTGGAGAAAATTGTTGAAAAATATGTACGGAAAAAAAGAATAAACATCAGACATGCATATCAAGAGACAGAAGGATCTTATTTCAGAAAATTAGAAAGTGGAAGAAAAATCTTGCAAAAGAAAAAAATGTATGGAAAATGATGGAAATGAAAAATAAGATAGAAAATGCAGAAAAAAAAGATTATACGATCGAAAGAAAATGAAAAAAAGGGACTTAGAAGAAAGGACACTCCAAAATATCAAGAAAAAACCCCAAAGTACTTTACTCCTATGCAAAAAAGATGAATAAAGGAAGATTAGAAATAGCCCCTCTAAGAATTGAAGGACGGTTAACGAATAAAAAAAAGGAAATATGCAACATATTAGCAGAAAAATATAAGAGTGAATTCACACCAAGAATTGCGAATGAGAATAAGGAAACAGAAATGAGAGTAGAAAATATTTATATCTAATGGATATAGATATTAATAAAACAGATATTGTGCAGGCTATAAGCGAAATTAAAAATGGATCAGCGGCCGGGCCAGATGGAGTTCCAGCGATTTTGTTAAAAAAGACTACACACACTATCGCAAAGCCGCTTGCAATACTGCTAAGACAAAGTGTAGATATGAGCGAGATATATGTTAAACATAAATCAGAATATATAACCCCTATTTTCAAAAGTGGACCACGACTAGAGGCAAGCAATTATAGACCAATTAGTCTAACATCATATATTATGAAAGTGTATGAAAGGGTAATAAAAAAGAAAATAATGAATCATTTGGTTAAAAGTAATTTGTTTAATGTAGGTCAACACGGTTTTATGCCCGGAAAAAGTACACAAACCCAACTGATAGCACACTATGAAAACATACACAAAAATATGATAAATGAAAAAGACACAGATGTGGTATATCTAGATTTTGCAAAAGCTTTTGACAAGGTAGACCATAATATATTAGAGAAAAAAAATGAGAAAGCATAATACTAAGGGAAAGATAGGAAAATGGATAAAAGAATTTCTGCAAAACAGAAAACAGATAGTGGTTGCAAATGACGAGAAATCATATGAAACTCAGGTAATATCTGGCGTGCCACAGGGTACGGTATTAGCTGCACTGCTGTTTGTTATTATGATCTCAGACATAGACTGTAATGTTAAAGACTTTGTAGTGAGATGTTTCGCCGATGACACAAGAATAAGTAGAGAAATTACTTGTGAAGAAGATAGGAACTCATTGCAAAGAGATCTAAACAAAATATACGAATGGGCGGAGATAAATAGGATGGTATTTAACTCCGATAAGTTCGAATCAATAAATTATGGAAACAGAGAAAGAATGGGATATGCATACATGGGACCTAATAACGAGACAATCACATACAAGGAAGCAATTAAAGATCTTGATGTAATGTTAATCAGGAATATGTTATGCAGCGACCAAATAGCAACACTGTTGGCTAAATGTAAAGCAAAATTGGGATTGCTATTCAGACACTTTAAACAGGAAAAGCTGAACACATGATTATGCTGTACAAAACTTATGTACGTAGTACACTCGAGTACTGCAATGTGATATGGTACCCACACTATCAAAAGCATATTGCACAAATGAAGAGTGTACAAAGGTCCTTTACTGCTAGAATAGAAGAAGTTAAAGAATTTGACTACTGAGAAAGACTACAATTTTTAAAATTATACAGTCTAGAAAGGAGAAAAGAACGCTACATGCTAATACAAGCATGGAAACAAATCGAAGGAATTACTGAGAACATCATGGAGCTAAAAATATCAGAAAGAGTAAGCCGAGGTAGATTAATAGTGCCCAAAACTATACCAGGAAAACTAAGGAAGGCACACAGGACATTAATCCACTATGCACCAGCATCGATAATGCAGTGACTATTTAATGCGCTGCCAGCTCATCTAAGAAACATATCAGGAGTGAGCATAGATGTGTTTAAGAATAAACTCGATAAACACCTAAGATGCATCCCAGACCATCCAAGAATAGAAGATGCAAAATACACCGGAAGATGCATAAGCAACTCTCTGGGGGATATACGAGGGACCTGGCGGAACCCAAACATAGAATAAGGCAATAAGGTAAGGCTCTCTCTCTCTCTCTCTCTCTCTCTCTCTCTCTCTCTCTCTTTTAGCATGTTTAACTATCTAAAATATAAGATATTTTTTCCATCAGCCATCTAAGTACCCCTAGAAATCTACTTTTGAACCCCAGGGGGTTCGTGAACCCCAGATTGAGAGCCCCTGCTCTAGAGCCTTTAAATATGTGGCCACGAGACTATACATTAACCTCCCACTAGACATTCGAAAGACTAAAGATATTAAGGCTTTCAAGAATCAAAGGAAAACTTTCCTGTTCTCTAAGTGCTTTGATAGTGTGGATTTAACAATAAACGAACAATGTGCGATGGGAAATGTAGAATGTTTTCGAACGAATATGATAAAATGACTGTGGAGGTCCTGTAGAGAGTAGGATTCCTCTGCTGTATAGGACCAGAAAAGCAGTCCGTAAAGTAAAGTACACTTACATATGTCACTTCTCTTCATCATCTCCATTCTCCATTCTGCCTGTTCGTGCGTATACATCCTTTTCATGCCTCTATACTGGCCTGAATCAACAACTCTTTTTTTTCTCTGTTATTCGCCATCACACTTAGAGTTACATTCTCACCTCTAAGTTACATTTTTTTTTATTTTACTTTCTATTCAATTCTAAACTCAAAGGAATTTTGAAATAAATGTTATCTGTATTTCTAAGGTAGTTACCATAACTTATAGGCTAAAAATGACAATGAAAAATATTATAATTGGAATTATTAGTATTTGATGCATTAATTAGAAACACTACTATGCAAGTAGGTTTTAGCAATCACACACTTCTCCAAATTGGAATAGAATACTAATATTTATATTTGTCAAAAGATGGCAGCACACGTTCCTTGTTCTATTCATGTGAATGACTTTATCCAATTAGAAAAGGGTGATACATTGATACTTATGTAGAAATGTGTGTGGCAGGTATAAATTACACTCAGTTCCAATTAAGTCAGCTATTTTTCGCTGTTTTTAAACAGAAATGGCGTGATAGAAGGTTTCAAATGCAAGGATTAGACAGCGCTGCTCTATGCATTGTTTAGTTTTATGACTATTGGATGGCCATGGCAGTAAAGTGCGAATGCCTTATTATCCCCATCATCCACTCATTACAATTTGAAACACTTCCTTTCTGATGTAGGTAGTAGGTTGGCCAGGGCACCAGCCACCCGTTGAGATATTACCGCTAGAAAGTTATGGAGTCTTTTGACTGGCCAGACAGTACTACATTAGATCCTTCTCTCTGGTTACGGTTCACTTTCCCTTTGCCTACACATACACCGAATAGTCTGGCATATTCTTTACAGACTTTCCTCTGTCCTCATACACCTGAAAACACTGAGATTACAATACAAATCTTCTTCACCAAAAGGGTTAACTAATGCACTGTAATTGTTCAGTGGCTACTTTTCTCTTGGTAAGGGTAGAAAAGACTTTTTAGCTATGGTAAGCAACTCTTCTAGGAGAAGGACACTCCAAAATCAAACCATCGTTCTCTAATCTTGGGTAGTGTCATAGCCTCTGTACCATGGTCTTCCACTATCTTGGGTTAGAGTTCTCTTGCTTGATGGTACACTTGGGCACACTATTCTATATAATTTCTCTTCCTCTTGTTTTGTTAAAGTATTTTTAGTTTATATAGGAGATATTTATTTTAATATTAATCTTAAAATATCTATTTTTTCTTTGTTTCCTTTCCTCACTGGGCTATTTTCCCTGTTGGAGCCCCTGTTCTTATAGCATTCTGCTTTTCCAACTAGGGTTGTAGCTTGGCAATTAACAATAATAATGATGATAATAATAATTTGTGTACAAAATTGCTATAGAACATGAGCACGTGAACTTGATGTTCCTTGTTCGCTGTGCCACAACTTAATTAATAGGAAATTACAAATTTCAAAATAAATGTCACATAAATATTTCCTTAGCAAACAATCGTTAGTTCAATTACATTTGGAGGTCAGGGAGGTCGCCAGATAGTGCCACATGTACTTAAATCGGTGAGACAATCAAGTAATTATACAGTTATCTGTTCTAATTTCCAATTAGATTTTTATGAAATTAAAAGATAATTAATATGTTTCATGGTATAACATGTATTGTTAGTAAAATCTACGTAGAATAAAAATATTGTCACTTTCCGAAAGGCATTATAACGCATATTTCTCTTGGATAGTGACGAGTTTTACTTAACCGCCAATAGATGGCATCAGAGGCACCTTGTTCTAACTAATATAGTTTAGCATTTAACGATCAAGTGTGGCAAAAAAGTATGCTGGGAAGGTAGCGGCTAGAGAATTGATGGTTAGTAAATTGTCCAACGATCGTTTCCTTATTAGGAATGAATGTTTTTATTAAAAAAATGGTGTGAATTTTCCATATGATATCCGAAGCAAACTGAGTTTACTTATGAAAGTATTTGGTATTTCCTTTGTTCTTCAGAACTCATGAATGATAAGTCATGTTCTGTACCAGTGATCACGGTAACAATCATCAGCATAGTTAAGGTTTGTGGGACGATTTTGGGACAGCGCTGCCAAACTGAATTTCCATGAATGGAGAGTATAATTATTCATTAGAGTTCCAAATAATTCAAGGAGCAATAGTTATATGCCAGAAGGTGCATGTCTATGGTGTAATTCTATGTTCTTATAATCAGCGTAATCAACACAGACAAATCGAATAATGAAAAACAAAATGGTAACATATCTGTGTCTTCGCCAATGCCTGATTGTTGCCTCATCCACCCGCGAATTTGTACGTTAATAAGGCCGTTCAGGAATGCGAATCAGTTACAGAATAAACCTTATCCTCATCTCCTTAGTAAATGTACACATCTCAATAAACGTGTTTTTTTTCAATATATGATAAAAGAATCCATTATATATATATATATATATATATATATATATATATATATATATATATACGTATATATATATATATATATATATATATATATATATATATATATATATATATATATATATATATAACTGATCTAACTGCCACGATCTTCCTAAATCAATGATAGTGCACTTGTGAATATAAAAAAAGCTGATTGTGAAAGGTCGTTGAGAGAAAGAGAGCAGGAAAAAGGAGGCCACCTACAAGATATGGAAATTGATGATCTCTTCAAATGAATCAAATGAGACTGAGGATACCTATAACATGAAGAGCCAATGTGCATTTATATAGGTGAAGTGTGGATGTTGCATTTGAGTATTAAAGATATATGAAAATTATTTGTCAATATTTCCATGAATATTGATCGTGATGCTTAAAAAGGAATTATGGTAGGCATAGAGTTGAAAATTATGTTTGGAGGGACGGAAATGTAAGCATCTATGTCTCTGGGATTAATGAGAATATAGATAAAGTTTTGCTCTATACAAAAGTTTGTTTCAAAAGAACAGTTTCTTCTGTAACGATATCAAAGTCAGTTTAAAATATTGTCTGAGAAAGATCTGGCAGTGATTTTAACTTTATGAAGGCGTGGTAAACGTGGTAGAGGCTGTGTAGTGAGTGCAAGTGATGTTATAGCCAGTGATCATAGCCTTTTCTAAGCGCTGTAAACGTTGCAGAAGCTGTCTTAGGAAATAACTGCCTATATATCACAAGTAAGATTTAATTCTTTTTCTTTTAATTTTTGAATTCAATGGAAAGGTTGAAAAATGTTAGGCTGTTGGATGTAAATACGTTTTTTTTTTTTTCCAAATTACTAAATAGGTTTTGAATAAAGACAATATGATACATGGTTTGAATAAAGATAATATGATAAATTCAAAGTTCATCATTGGGATGATGTTATTTTGATAAATACAATTATAACATGTATTAGTTGTGTCTAAAAATCGAAGATAAAAACACTTTGGATGATAAAAATACTCCAGTCACGTTTCATGAAAAGATAAAAACGGCAACTGTTAAATTATGGCAAGTTGAACATTTATAAAAGAAAGCATATTAGATATTGTGTTTACTGATTAACAAAAATATTCCTGGATCCTAGAAAATAAAGAAACGAAAGTTAAAAATGAACATATCCTGTGAATGAACATGTTTATTAGAGGCCAAAATATATCTTTTTAAGTTCTGCAGACAACACGGTCACACACACACAAACACACATTCATATACATACACACACACACACACATATATATATATATACATATATATATATATATATATATATATATATATATATATATATATATATCTGTATATGGATCAATAACAACACAACATCGTGTTCAAATAGAAATAAATTTCTACCTCATACTTGGGATCGAACGCTAGCCCCTTCTAATGAAAGGCCAGGTCGAAACCAACCATGTCACGAGAGCCCATAAAAGAAATTGGAACCTGACCGCTACCAGCTGTCCGAGGATTTACCTGGCGAGACATCAGTCTCTTACCAGCGAGTTTTACCCAATTTCCCGGGCCACCACGTGACACAATTGGTAGTCATTCATTCAAATTACCCCTAATAAGTCAATATGGATCAATATCAACACAACATCGTGTTCAAATAGAAATAAATTTCTACCTCATACTACCTCAAGTATGAGGTAGAAATACTTTGTAAAGGATATGTTCCTTCCTAAAGCTATCAGTCTTAACATAATCATCCAGAAACTTGGTGAAAAAAAGCTGCAAACTGTACAAGCTCAACACCAAGTGATTGATCCAGATCATCTTTATATTCAAAAACTAATTTTACTGCAGCTGCTTCTATTTCAGTACAGCTAAGTGATTCCAGTCTAGATAAGAAACCGAAAAGGGAACAGGTGTTCTCGTAGGCCTTCAAATGTTGATGAAGGGAACTCAAAAACTGATCAGTTACTGGAAGAAAATTATCAACACGAAACTTTTCAGAGTGAGAAATAGTTACTTCCTCAGATCGTCCATAATCCAACGAATTCAGGCGTACATTGCGGTGACAAATGCGTGGTGGAGAATATTCCTTGGTTCAAGATAAGTCCTGTCCCTTCTTCTCATAAACATGAAAGCACTCTCGCTTTTCACGTACAAAACATTCTAAGGACTTTATCACTGCTACTGCTGTGTTCAGATCAAGTTTTGGGTCTTGCAGTGTATTACTTGTAGCATCAACTTGGCCAAGAATGTCATGCCAAAAAACAACATAAATGGCAGTCCCTAATTTGAGCATCTTGTCTTGGAGTCCATTGGCCTCATACCGTGCTTTGGCTAGCTCATTTTCATCACTTGCTATTTTGGCAAGAGCTTCACAGATTGGGTGATATCCTTGAATAAGTGCTTTCACGGTATCTGCTCAACAGGACCATCGTGTTGTAGAAACCCTCTTTGGCACCGATACTGGATCAGATTCAACAGTTTTCAGTAGGGCTGTAAGGATTACATACCGATGTGTAGAAGCTGTGAAAAACACACAAACTGCCTCAAGAAAACTGGAAAATGTGAGAGCTTCCTGACAACATTCAGCCGCAGCTTTTCCAGCCAGGTTCAGTGAATGACCAAAAAAGGGTATCCAGCCCACTTTGGCTTGCAGGCCATTATATCTCCCCCTCATAGCAGAGGCGTTATCATATAACTGACCACGACAATTTTGAATGACAATGTCATTATCTTCAAGAAATATTTTCAATCTTTCAAACATTTCTTGAGCCTTGTTTCCTTGGTTTGGCAAACACTTCACAAATCTCTCTACAGGGGTGTCATGCTCCATGAATCTGAAAATCAGACTTAGTTAATCAACGTGGCCTTCATCTGGTGTGGAATCAAGAGAAATTGAGTAGTATTTTGACAATTTTATGCGTGAAATGATTTCATTCAAAACTTCATCACCCATTACACTGAAGTCAGACTTACCTACAAACCGTCCTTTCCGATTTTGTCAACCAACAATGCATTCAAAAATAGATAGGAGGTAAGTTTAGGGGTAACTGTAAACATAGCCTAAATTTCTCATAATTTCACGTTTTTTACTTTGGTTTTACTGTAGTTTTCCATGATGAAAAAAGATAAATCATAAATATCCAAAATTTTGTTTTATTCCTGACATAAAAACTTTTATTCCTTATATATTTACTGAAATTGAAAATTATTGAAGCCTGGATCCTTTTTTTGAGGCCCCATAAAATATGGAGGCCCCCTAAAACGTGAAAGTCCCTAGGCAGGTGCCCTCTTTGCCCCCGCCCCCCCTCTAAATACGGCCCTGTATATCCATTTTCTAGTGGGAATACTTTAACGTGATGAAAGCGTTTGTGTATGGCTATGTTCAGCAAAGCTGTACCAATCAGGGCCACCCATACCAGGATGGTTTATTCTGAGCGATCAGAAAAGAGTTTCCGACCATCACCAATCTGCAGTTTGCCAGCGTGGTGATGGATATTGTCCAAACCTTAAACACACACACACACACACACACAC
>NC_090725.1:224545173-224552673 GCF_036898095.1 Palaemon carinicauda | reverse complement strand
TATATATATATATATATATATATATATATATAGAGAGAGAGAGAGAGAGAGAGAGAGAGAGAGAGAGAGAGAGAGAGAGAGAGAGAGAGAGAGAGAGAGAGAGAATTACAACTGCTTGAACTTTTCATTCAGAGTCCTGACATATGGGATTTAGTATCAAAATTATATATTTAGATATTTAAAACTATATTTGAATTAATGAAACACTATAATTCACACATCATTTATTCATTGCGAGTGTTACTTTCAGCAGTAAAATATGTGCTTTGAGAACATATAAAGGAAACTGAATCAATCATATATAATCACATATCCGCGCAGTTTAAGACGAAATTGCATTTCACTTCAAAGTGTCGACCTAAATGTAACTCACCTGCAAGTGACTTTTCTCTGACATCCAAAAACTTTTCGTTAGAGAGAATACTCTCTCTGCAGAAGCATTGGACCAAGGGAGACACAGACAAAACTCAATAAGCTTTCAAATGTTTTAAAAAGAATATTTTTATCACGAAAGTGAGATGAAATCTCTATCCATCTCTTATCCACCTCTGTATCATTGTCTTTCTATTCTTGCATCTTTTCTTTAGTAAAAACTTGTTAACATACGTAAAATTATAAAAAAAAAGTTCACTGTCGTTCAATTCAAAATAAGTTTTTGCCTATTGAAAGGAATGCAATACTTCTTGAACTAGAGACTATTTTATTGTGAAGAACGACCCATTAAAAAAAAAATTCGTCTTCAAACGGTCGGGTCCTTTGATTAAAGTTTTCAATGTAAAATCCGTAAATTGATTAAACAGAACTTTTAAAATTCCCTACACCATTCTCCATCACTTCTAAATCTATTAGCATTTGTTTTTTCGTAATTAAGATGAATTATTAATTTTTTTTCTTCTTTCTGCTAGCTTCATTTTCAAATCTCCTAAAGTACAGGAAAGTTTCATCACAGACACCTTTTGGGACTCGAGATTTAAGTGGGCAGTCACGGAATACTATGATTTGACTATGTAAAAAAAACAACACTTTAGCAAATGGATTCTCAAAACAAAGTTTAAAATGGCTAGGATATTTGTCCTATAACAATTTTTTTTTTTTTTTTACAAAAGTTTGAATAAATTTAGAATCTCAATGACTGGCCACTTTGTCTTACAACAGTATATCCCAATAATTTTTGATGGTGTCAAGCAGAATTTTCATCAATTTCTTTCAGTTGCCTTACCTTAATAGTATAAATGTAAAAAAGTCATCACCTCCCACGCCTATTGACGCAAAGGGACTTGGCTAGATTTCGCCAGTCGTCTTTATCTTGAGCTTTAAAATCAATACTTCTCCATTCATCATCTCCTTCTTCACGCTTCATAGTCTCAGCCATGCAGGCCTGAGTCTTCCAACTCTTCTAATAACTTGCAGAGCCTGCTGAAAGTTTGGTGAACTAATCTCTCTTGGGTAGTGCGAAGAGCATCCCAAACCATATCCATGTACCCCTCACCATGATCTCCACATATGGCACTCGAGTAATTTCTCCTATAGTTTCATTTCTAATCCTGTCCTGCCATTTAACACCCAATATTCTTCTTGGGGCTTTGTTCTCAAATCTACAAAATATGTTGGATACTGTTTCATTGTTATACAATATATATATATATATATATATATATATATATATATATATATATATATATATATATATATATATATATATATATTTACTGTTATTACTTCTATTTCTACAGGTAGATTGTCTGATGCAGCTTTCACACATCTATTCAGTATATGAGCGGTGCAATTAACAATAATTAATCTTCTCCCTAAGTTTTGTTGCATCTAATTAAAAAACATTATACTTGCCTCCCCTTGATCAACCAGCAAAGTTGTAATTAGCGTTGTCATCACACTATACCAACAATTTAGAAGACAATTCATTAGAATTGAGAGATTCTTTTATTTAGTCTGAAAGTATTTCAATAGTTTCTCTACCTAAATTTTTAACTACCAAAGTTTTAACCTTGACACTATAACTGGTCAAAAAGTATCTAACGAGTAAGGGACAGTTAAGTATTTCCATGATTAAAGCATAAAGCAGTCACAATATCATGTCACTCAATTAATCTGAGAAAAATCCTCTTTTAAGGATTTTAAGGCGTCATATAGAAAAGCATTTTTCGAAATTGCCCCCGTTTTGGTGGGAGCGTATGCAAACGAATTGTCAAAATAATTTTTAATAAGTTTAGAAATGCAATCAATGGAACGTAATTAAACGGGTTGCATTGCATAATTAGCCTAAGTTACTTCTGTTGATGCCAAATTATTATTATTTTTTTTTTTCAAATCCCTTTTGCTGCAGGAATGCTGATTAGTCTTTAAAGGATGTTCAATTTCTCCCGTTTGTTATCGAAAAAAACATAACAGGCACTTCAAACATTTGACCTAACTTCAATTTTTTTGCCCTTTTTTATGAAAGGATACTTACTTTCTAATTCCTTATTGAAAGTACACCTCCTTTTGGATGCTATGATGTTGACCTCTTTTTGTGTGCTACTTGATTACTATTCTAGCAAAGACCAGCAGGTAATACCTGGACTTAGCTGTACATTAATGAAATTTCTAGAGTCACCCTATCCTAAGGAAAAAATATATATGTAAATTCACTTCAGCATGAGTTGGTATATATATGCACACGTGAACATCAGTTTATTGACAGACCTTTAGGAACCCATATTTATCAGTGCTGTTAATACTTTAACCTAGAAAATTACGTCAGAATCTTCCTCTATTGCCCAAGAATACGGAAAAGGAAACTGTGCAGATTCAGGAGTGGGAATAAAACCACTTTGATCCCTCAAACAAGAAAGCCAATTTCCTAGAAGATTTCATTTACAACGAGAGAGAAGCAATTCATGAATAATTCCTGTCATTGCCATTCATTTATTCATTAAGGTTGATCTGCAACTAAGATTTATCTTGAAACTTCCATCCCAACCTTTATTTTATGCATTTCGTCATTTCTAAGACAAGTACAGAGTACGATGATATTTTCCCCGCCCACTCCCCCCCCCCAAAAAAAGAAAAAATAATTTTGAACTGAGAGCTAAATAGAATAAAAGGCTAATCGTAATAAAAAAATGGATTTAATGATCCGCTACAAGATAAACTGTTGCAAAAATAACTCTATGGAAGCAAAAAAAAAAAAAAAAAAAAAAAAAAAAAAAAAAAAAAAAAAAAAAAAAAAAACGTGCAGAGAAAAAACAAGAATAGTTCAACAGCTAGGTAAAATATGTTAGAATTTGGAGTTTTGATAATTTTACTGGTTTCTACCGTCGGTAATGATAAGATAAAAACATGATTTGAATAGTGATATATCTCTGAAAAATAGCCGCCATCTTATTTTTTTTTCATGTAAATAATTATCCAAATCAAAATAAATTCAATATTATGCTGTGGATTGTCATTTTATAAATGTCTTGGTTGTTATGTCCAAAAAAAGCAAAAAGGAGGCTTTATCCTTAAAGATTGGGCTGGTTTTAGTTGTTTTTGGAATGAAATAACACATTTCATTGATACTTTTGGAGGGTTTCACTTACAAAATGTGGTGCTGTGTGTAGCGTATTGGACTGTGCCTTAGAAACAGTGAGACTTTCAAAATCCTGTTAAGACTGAAACTATGGATTCACGTTCAGCACGGAGTGCTTTGAATTGCAGTCGTTAAGCTTGGGTAGTCAGAATAATTGGAATGCTGTTTGAAGTTATGCAAACACTTCAGTGGAGAGCATTCTGTAGTCAGTATGAATCTGAACAGTACTTTGAATTATTTTAAGCTCTCAAAATTTGCAGTCATCAGCGTATGAGAGGAATGGTTTATCAGATATAGCTAGAGGTGCTCGCAGCAGCTAAATGATATCGACACAGATTTTTAGGAATCCAAAATGAAACGTAAAGGAAAGTACAGCATTCCGTTACTGGGATTGGTGTGTATCTAACCTAGCACCAATTCTTAGAGACAGGATCTGAGGAGATAGAGAAAATTATTGGGATTTGCATATATGTAGTGAAGAGAGTGCTTAACATCGTTCTTTTCGTTTGGCCGAAAAAAATACAGACATTGGTGTAGATCATATTATGATGACTTCTTGATAATCAAAGAAGACCACATAAGGATTTATGAGTCTAACAATGACCATTTTACAGATCAACACTCCGATAGCAAATTCAAAAATGTTGCTTTGTATCTTTCTTTGAAACACCACTACAATGAACCAGTAAAATGGGCCTAGAGGAAAAACTGGTCCCCAAATATAAAAAGAGACGTGCCACAGAATCAGCAGCTTAGGACACAAGTGACCAATTACAATGGAAACAACTATCACGTTCAAGAGGCATCACTACAGAAACCTTATTGAAGTATGTACTCACTTTTAGTCTTACTATTTGATATCTGATACATTTATAAAAAAACCTGAAAAGGAACAGTTAAGTAGAAAGCTTGAAACTAAGTTTTTAGAGAAAGACAAGCTGTTGAATAATCTCCAGCATCATACGTTATGACAGCTGGTATGATTGATTGATTTCATGGTATGTTTTCGAAAAAATATATGCCAAAGTGCTAACATAAAAGACCTTTAAGGATTGGTTTGTAAACCTACGAAGTAAGTTTCTGAAAATTTCTGAGAACAGTATGCGTATTGATATTCTTTTATTTGAATGAAGAGAAGATATAAAAGTATTCGGAGCGACTTTGGAGGAAAAATATTAAGTGAAAAGCTTTTTACTCGCACATCTCTCTCTGTTGACATGGAAGCTTCTTTGGCCTCAAGGTAACAAAAAAAAAAAAAAAAAAAAAAAAAAAAATCCAAGAGGTCTTCATTGAGTGGTTGGTGAAACAAGGGAAACATAAAAAGCCTGTGTATCTAGGAGGATGACGTAAAGTACCCCAAAGATATGTATAAAATTAGCAAATACTACTGCAACTTGAATTAAATCACTATATTGGGAGTATGAAAGGCCGATGAAAGCATGATGAAGCACTTGGAAAACCGTGTGTCATCAGACTTTGGTGATCGAGTTATAATGCTTCCGCATATGCAGATGTCAGGATCTCAGCACTTGCCATTGTAAGTAGTTATCAAAAGAGTGATTTAAAGGAACCGTGGATCATTAAAGATGTTCGTTCTACAACGAAATACATACCCTTTCGCAGAATTGCTGAAAATATGAATGAACTGGTTGCGAATATTCTACCAGCGATACACAGTTTAAGTGGCTGGTGTACAGTATACAGCTAAACTGGTGAAACTTTTGTTTTGTTTCGGACAGGCATTGTTCTCAAATTGACACTTAGTATTATATCTTACATTTCACTTTTCAAACATGCGTATGTATAAGACAACGTTGGTACTTGTTATGGATAATTTCATCATTGAATAATGTTAGATTGTTAAAAAAAAAAATCATTTGATGCTAGAATGATACTTCAGAGTAAAAATTAGATATGCTACTGTAGCACGAATCCCTTTGTCAACGTGACTCCGCGAGAGCCAGTGAGACTAATCTTTGAGCTGTCTGTATATTCTGAATAGAAGGATTCAAACTGGGAAAGAGGGCGTCTAGATGGAGAACAGTTTATGCAGAGCTCTAAAGTCTAATCATAACAATTTGTGCATTTGGGGTATGATTTCAAAGTTATTACTTATTTTTCGCTAATTGCGTTTTGTGTATAAAATAAACGTTAGTTGAGATCGTGATTTCAAAACTTGCAATAAATCATTATAAGTCATAGTTCAGACTAAAGTTAACGGTACTTATATAATTTTAGTCTCCCAATGGGTATTTTTTCAGTTTGAGGAATAATTGATATATAAATAAATAAATAAATAAGCGAGGTGGTGAGTTATCTTCGCTATTAGAAATATAATTAATTCTACCTTTCTAATATTTTACTTTTACTTTACGAACGGATCACTATAATCAGGTCAGACATATTCAGCCACATGTGTTATGTGTAGATTCTACATAAAGACAATAACAACGTATCTTAAATAATAATAATAATAATAATAATAATAATAATAATAATAATAATAATGGCTCTGGAGTCTGGGGCTATGTTATTGGCTTTATAAGTTTTCGTCTTCTTCTGCGGTTGTGCAGCAGCGGGGTCTCTCACCTCCTATGGTGGCTTTTAAATTTTTCTCCTTCATTGTATCGTTTAGCCATCTATAAATAGTTGTTACGCTGGCGTTAAGACGATTGGATATATCTATTTTTATGGATAATCTGGTGAAATAAGCTTAACTAGAGTTACAGTTATCCGGTAGCTGTTGAGTAGCTCTAGCCATATTTGACAGATGGCTCGCTTGTGAGAGTGCCACCTTGAGACTGCCAGTTGATGTCCGGTTAGGCCCCGGCCACACTTATCTCCGATATGTTCTTTACGTTAAATACATAAGTATGGTGGCTAAAAAGTCAGACTCATGAAGTATTTATGTTTTATTTTTTATTTTTATCATACTTAAAGGTTATTGGGTTAATTTTTCTATAATAATCTAGCTGATATTTTGATAAAAAATATAGCCTAAATTCTTTAAAATTATGCTTAATGACTGCATCTTTTATCGAGCGAAGTTTCAAAATGCTTCCTCCCGGGAACCTAGTCTCATAAGAAATGGGAAGAATGTGAGAGCTGCCAGTAAATAACTTTCGAACGAAAATCACTGAATTCAGGTATCACCAGTTTTGCTGTATACTGTACCACGAGCAAGATAGGAATAAAAGTCATGACTCTCAATACTATGCTTCGGTCAGGGAATTTCTCGCAAACTTTGGAATTGCTCCTTTTTATTACCCAGATTATTAATTCATCAAAAACTAGCTGTAACATTGTACGCTATAAACAGTGCCACCAATTGAAGAATCTTTTTTTTTTTTTTTTTTTAAACTTTGTCCTCTATCATCGGCAAAACATTTTCATATTAAGCGAGCTTATCTCCCGTGCAACATGTGGATGAGAGTGTCGCAAATTAAACCACCTTAGGATCCCCTTGATTCCTAGAATATAGCTATATATATAGGATAAAGGACACCTCAAACTTGTTATTACATTTGAATTAATGCGACCTCCTCTATTCAACAAAAATACTACCGATCTACAATATTTCCTAACAGAGTAGTAAACCTATCTTGTCTATTTTGCAAGAGTAAAAGAAATGGTTTATGCATAAACATGGCAAAGTAAGGTTGAAAGATTATAGACTGCAAATCATTGTTCAGCGTATTATTTACCCATAATAATCAGAGAAAGACCGAATTTGTGCAGTACATACTCTATATAGCGTATACTATCAAGTTTAGGTTTTTTCTGTTTTCATTGAACTCAGCCACAAAAAAGAAAAAGAAAAAAAAAACACACAATGATATAACACACTGTTATATTGAAAACACAGAGTTCAGATTTATTTCTTAAATAAACGGAAGGTCGGCCATTTTTCAAAAATAACCAATGGTAGG
>NC_090725.1:224522673-224535173 GCF_036898095.1 Palaemon carinicauda | reverse complement strand
ACACATGGGGGTGGATTGAAGGAGGAGACGGGTAAGGCAAACATTCATATTGTGGAGAGAGCTGCTAGAAAGTGATCACTGAACACAAAGAAGAGGACTATTTTCAAGGATGTTGTTGTTTTAGATTGCCTGACCCTTACAGCCAGACACGGGCTCTTACACACTTGCGGCCCGTAGGTGTAGGTTGGTTTTTGTTAGGTTTATAGGTGATTTAGGTTATGCGATAATCTGCATCTTTTATTTGCAGGGGATTTGGGATAGAATGAGGGTTAACGATGATCAGCAACTTTTATTTGTAGGGGGTTTGGGATAGGATGTGGGTTAAGGATAATAAGCAGCTTGCTTTTCTTATCTTAGAGGTACTCCTGCCTCTTTTTTTGGGTCAAAGGAAAAGAAAGGTGACGGAGGGGAGGAGGCATCCTCCCGAAAAGAGCCCAATGGCTCCCGTCGTTTAATTGGAGAGAAAGAGGTACAGCATGGAGGTGTGGTTTGAGGGCCTCCAGTTTTCTCTGTAGCCTGATGGAGAGTTGACTGTAGATGCTGCTGCAGGAATGTCACGATCAAGTGAGCCATCAGTATAGTAGATGTTGGGGGCTGAGGTGTTGCGAATTGCACTTTTGGCTGCTGCTGTGAGTTGTTCTGGCATGCAGAGAGCCTTGCTTGCTGCTGGAAGGATGGTGAAGTTGTACTGGATGGGGTCCGGAGAACACGGGGCAGGAGTGATGTAGCCATCGTGCTTTTGTTGACTCTTTGTCTTATAGACTTCATTTTGTATTTGGATTCTTCTAAGTATGACCAGGGGTCTCTTTGCATGTGTCTTTGGTGGATCAATCTCCTCCGCCAAAGGGAGGAGTCTTTTTAGTTTGTTGTTCAGAGGACAATCTCTGTCTCCTTTGATTGACTTGAATATGATGCTGCAGTTCCTAATGTCGATTCTAGCTGAAAGGGAAATTAGGTTAGTTTTGGATCTTAACAAGCAGTCTGGTCCACATTGGAGAGCCGCTGATGAGTCTCATGGCATCGTTTTGTGCTACTTCTAAGGAGGCTTTTGAGTTTCACTTAGCTAGGTGAGCGCAGGTGCTACATAGTCGATGTGAGATCAAATTGCTTGAATGTACGAATTTTTGTTTTCTCTTTGAGGTGGGTTACTTCCTTGGGAGGTAATAGGGTTTTGTTGATGATTATTCCTAGAGACATGAATTGATTTACTCATACTATGGGTTCACCCTTTGGAGTAAAATTCTGAGGGTGTTGTGGGTAGTCGATGACCATGACTTTCGTCTTGTTGATGTCGAATTTTAAGCCAAGGTCGTTGCATTTGGCCTGGATCATGCCGAGTGTCTTTTGGGTGGTTTTGCGTGAATGTGCTTTGTGTGGGTAGATAATACATATGTCATATGAAGATTTCCACTCCGTTTGGGAGGTTTAGAGTGGCTAGATTCTCCATTAGTAGGTTAAAAAGGTAAGGGTTTAGTATGCAAGCCTGAGGCGTTCCGTTTGCTAGCGGGATGAATTCGGAGGTGTTTCCTTGAAAGGTGACTCTGACTTCTTGGTTCTGTGTGTAGTTCCGAGTTCAGGCCAGTAGGTGTCCTTTCATTCTTCTTTTCTACAAGTTTGAAGAGGATAGCTGGGGAGATAGCTAGCTCAAAAGCTTTCTCAAGGTCGAGAAAGATGACACAGGCTTTTTCGTTGTTGATTGCTGCGAAAACATTGGTTATACATTCTTGAGTGCCTGTGCCCTGTCTGTAGGCATAAAGGCGATGATGTAGTGGGCCTATTTTCCATTAGATTCTGCTAAGTACCATTTGTTCAGCTACTTTCTCGGTGTAGCTAATTAAAGCTATGGTTCGGGAGGTGTCTGGTTCTTTGGGTTTTGGGATGGGTTCCGTGTCTTGTTAATTCCATCTTATTGGTAGGAGTCTTTCAGTGTATGTTCTATTGATTGAGTGCAAGTACACCAACTTCGCGGTACTTCCCATGTTCCTTAGCATACTCTATGTGATTTGGTCGGCTCCAGGGGAAGTTTCTTTTTTGTCTTTTGCGCGAGCCGTGTTGAGTTCTTCCATGTTGCAGGTGGCTTTAATAATGATGTCTATAATTGGGATCAGTGTTCTCTGCCTATTTATTGTTTTGCAAAGGAAGATTTGTGCTTTTGGCTCAGTCAGCAAAGTTATTTGCAATTCTATTTACTTCTGCTAATGGGTCTGGGTGGATGACTCTGGGTGTGCTGTTTTTCCCAGAGATCTTGCTGAACCAGCCCCATATCTTTGCTAGAGATGTCTTGTTGTTGATTTCGTGGCACCATGAGTACCATTTGTCTATTTTCCTTTCCAGTGTTACCTGTAATGAATGTTTGGTGATTTCAATGAATAGAGCATGAAGTTCATCAGTTTTGTGTTTTCTGAAGAGCTTTCTGGTTCTCTTGATTCTTGCATTCATTTCCTTGATGCGGCTGTTGTAGTACCAGGCATCCACATGCTTTATTCCTGAATGCTTTTTCTGAGGCATAGAAATACTGGTGGTGGCATCTAGTAGTTTGTTAAAATCCAGTGATAGGAGGGAGATGTCATTGTGAGGGTTCTTTATATATTGTACCAACCGTGTGTCACACGATCGTACATAGTAACGACATTTCCTTTTATGTATATGTTATGCTTGTATCTTCGCTCTCCCCTCGCACTAAAAAGAACCTGAAATAACATGCATGTTTTTCTCACCGTTAACTGTTAACCGACGCGGTTTCGGTTTGAACAGGAAATTTCCTGTTGCATAGAGTTTTTGTATATAAAGGAGAGTGTTCTGTAATAAAGTTACTCAGTTGTTTTCATCTTGTCCTTGAATCACAACCTTCTCTCAGCACGCCACATTGGTGACCCCGGAAGTCGACTTGCTCCTCCCGCTTTCCACACCCCCTCGCCCCTCCGTCATTGGTACTATGTCGGACTCTACAGAAGTTGGCGCTGCGGCTGCCCCATTGAAACTTTCGTCATTCACATGCAGATAGGCGCTTGCTTGGTTTCAGCGCGCAAAAGTCCAGTTTCACATCAACGG
Organism: Palaemon carinicauda; assembly: GCF_036898095.1. Lineage (NCBI taxonomy): Eukaryota > Metazoa > Arthropoda > Malacostraca > Decapoda > Palaemonidae > Palaemon > Palaemon carinicauda. Next base: position 224,532,122 of record NC_090725.1, on the reverse strand, counting down.
TGTGACTCGCTCAACCACAAAAGTAGATTATGTTCTCGCGGTGATACCCGAGAACACCTTTCCGGAAATATACGACTGGATTTGTGAGCAAGGAGAAACCCCAATAGCATATGACGCCCTCAAAACATACCTTCTGCAGCAGTACTCGCCGCCGCAAACCGCCCGTATAGCAAATCTTTTTCAGCTCTTCGCTCGCCCTCAGGGAAAGGACCAGTATCGCTCGCCTGCAACCTGCCGCAGACGGCTCTCCTCGTTAGGTGAACCAACTTCTTGCCCTTTGGATACGCCGTTTACCCGAACCTGTACGTGTTGCTATACTCGATGTCGATAGTTTACCCATAAAGGAGTTGATGACCAAAGCCGACACCCTTATGGACAAACACTTCAAGACCTCCATCAAAGCCTCCACTCCTGACAAAGAGGACGCCTATTCAAAGTCAACCGAAGCTGACATGAACGCCGTAGGACATACACGCCTACCCCGTGACATGCTGAAGCGGCGACAAAGCCACCCACCACCCACCACTCGCTCGCGCTCCAACCAACGACTTCTACAGCCACTTACTACCTCCCATCCGACACAGTTTTGCTACTACCACTTCAGATTCGGGTCAACCGCGAAGAAATGTGCCAAGGATTGTCAGTGGCCAAAAATCATGTAAGTAGGCCATCGCTCGTGACGGAGGCCTCCTGTGTTTCTAATCTTTTCTTTTTACAGGAACGGGCGTGCGATTTTTGGTAGACACGGCTGCTTGTCGTTCTCTTTTGCCAAAGGAACTCTTCAGGACACGGCATAGTCTGTCTACGTCTGCCGACGTCCGCTTGGTAACTGCCAACGGATCTGCGATACCTACCTAAGGTTACGAAAACCTCACATTATCGTTTGGAAATGGTAAATATAATTGGAAGTTTCTCGTTGCTGACGTCACATTGCCAATCTTCGGTGCGGATTTCCTCTCTCATTTCCACCTTCTGGTCGATGTCGCCCACTGATAATTGGTCAACGCCGACTCGTACTTGTCGACATGTCTTCAACCCGCCCCCTCCAACCTCGCTCTCCACATCAGCGCACCCACAGATGCCTACTCCCAACTCCCCATGTCGTACCCGGAAGTTTCCCGTCCAGAACTTCGCCAAACGCCCACGGTTCCTGCCAAGCACGGTATTTATCACCATATCAAGACGACGGGACCCCCAGTCTTCGCAAAATTCAGATGTCTGGCACCGGAACGATTGGCAGCCGCCAAACAGACGTTCGCCGAAATGGAGGAAATGGGCTTTGCCAAAAGGCCTCCAGCCCATGGTCGTCACCCTTACACATTGTTCTGAAGAAAGACGGCTCCCTTCGTTCGTGCGGGGATTACAGGTGCCTGAACATGCAAACTGAACCGGATCACTACCCCCTCCCAATCATCGCCGACGTGACCTCCTACCTGCACAAAGCGATGGTTTTCTCTATGCTCTACCTCCTGAAGGGGTATTATCAGGTGCGTATGAACCAAGAAGACATCCCCAAGACCGCCATCACCACTCCGTTTGGTACATAAACCTTCAATTACTCCTATTTTGGCCTTCGTAATGCTGCGGCCACATTTCAACATCTCATGGATGGCATCTTAGGGGACTTCCCATTCTGTGTATGTTATGTGGACGACATACTTGTATTCTCCTCCTCAAAAGAGGAACACCTCCGTCACCTGTGACTTGTGCTCGACCGCCTGCAACAAAACGGCTTTGTAGTCCGGTACGACAAGAGTACCTTTGGCGCCAACAAAGTGTCGTTCTTAGGGTACCGCATCACTCCCTGAGAAGGTAGCAGCCGTTCAAGACTTCCCCGCACCCTCGACCGTCAAAGCTCTGCAGGAATTCTTGGCCATGATCAACTATTATCACCATTTTCTGCCAGCCATTGCCGCTACTCTTTCTCCCCTCTATGCCTCCCTCAAGGGCAAGCCAAAGGACCTGAAGTGGGGTCCCCTTCAAGAAGAGGCCTTCTGCAATGCAAAGAATGCCCTATCAACCGCTGCGGCTCTCACTTTTCCTATCCCACATGCCCCTCTCCTTCTCTCCACCGATGCCAGTGACATCGCTATTGGTGCAGTACTCGAGCAGGTGGTCAATGGCTCGCTCCGCCCATTGGCCTTCTTCAGCAGAAAACTGTCCAAGGCAGAATCGGGTTATTCTACCTTCGAATGCGAATTGCTGGTGGTGCACTTGGCTGTCCGTCACTTTCGCCATTTCTTAGAAGGTCTGCCCTTCGTCATTCGCACAGACCACATGCCTCTGGTGCACGCCTTCACTCGACAATCTGACGCCTGGTCCACCCATCAACGCCGACATCTCTCCGCCGTGGCTGAATACAATTGCACCCTTCAATGCATCCCTGGGAAAATGAATCCCGTTGCCGATGCCCTGTCAAGAAACTCGTTGCTTGCCGTTCAACTGGGATTGGATTACAACGCCCTGGCTGAAGCCCAACGACAGGATCCAGAGTATCAAGCATGTAGGACATCCTGCACGTCCCTCCGTTGGGAAGACTTCCCCCTCTAAGACTCTAACACCACCCTCCTCTGTGACGTCAGTACTGGTAGACACCAACCTTGGATTCCTGCTCCCATGTGCCGGTAGATGTCTGATTTCATTCATGGCCTTTCACATCCCTCGTGCCGTTCTACTGCACAGCTGCTGAAGACGAAGTTAATTTTGCACGGCATTTCTAAGGATGCTAAGGATTGGGTGTGCGCTTGTACCTCTTGCCAAAGTTCCAAAGTACATCGACACACGGATTCAGGAGTGGGCACCTTTCCTCAATCTCAGCGTCGTTTCGCACACATTTACGTTGACGTTGTAGGCCCCCTACCCACATCACAAGGCCATCTTTACCTGTTTACCGTCATCGACCGCTCCACTCGTTGGCCTGAAGCCATTCCCATGGAAACTGCAACGTCCGCTTCATGTACATCTGCCTTACTCTCAGGATGGATTGCAAGATTTGGTATCCCTGAGCAAATTACTTCTGACAGGGGTACCACTTTCACCTCTCAAATGTGGACATCATTAGCGAATCTCCTGGGCATCACAATACATCAGACAACTGCCTACAACCTCGCTGCCAATGGAATGGTTGAACGTTTTCATCGCACCCTCAAAGAAGCTTTGATGTCCCGCTGCAAGGATTCCACCTGGTTTACTCATTTTCCCTTGGTCCTCCTGTGACTAAGGACCACTCCTAAAGACGCCCTCGACATCTCGGCAGCTGAAATGGTGTATGGTGACCCATTGGTCGTCCCTGCCGAATTTTTACCTTTTTCAACCTCCTCCGACGATCTCCAACGCATACGTCATGTCGTTGGAAAATTTACGCCATGCTGCCTGACTTACAAGCCCCTAGCGAAGCATCACATACCGACAGACTTGCACTCTGCAACGCAAGTCTTCTTGCGCAACGACACAAGCAAGCCACCGCTAAAGCCCCCTTACATTCCTTTCCTTTGTAATCCGACGCAGTCTCAAAGCATTCCTACTAAACATTCTTAGTAAAGAAGACTAGGTCTCCATTGATCGTCTAAAACCTGCTTATCTCCTGCCAGATGATCCCCCTACAGTTTGCTTCTCTAGATCAGGGCACCCTATTTAACATGTACAGTATGTTATTTTTAGGGGGGAGCCATGTACCAACCGTTTGTCAAACGATCGTACATAGTAACGACATTTCATTTTATGTATATATTATGCTTGTATCTTCGCTCTTCCCTTACACTAAAAAGAACCTGAAATAACATGCATGTTTTTCTCACCGTTAACTGTTAACCGACGCGGTGTCGGTTTGAACAGGAAATTTCCTGTTGCATTGAGATTTTGTATATAAAGGAGAGTGTTCTGTAATAAAGTTACTCAGTTGTTTTCATCCTGTCCTTAAGTCACAACCTTCTCTCAGCACGTCACATATATACACGAGCCCATTCTGTCATAGATTACTCGAATCGTGCCCAGTTTGCAAAGTCTGGGTTCCACCTTGTGAGGGGTGGAGGTCAATTTCTATAGCAAAGTGATCACTTGTTAGCACAGGATGCAGTCGCCATTTAACACTCTTTTTTATGGTAATTGACAGGATGGTGACATCTAAATGATCGCCCCTTAGATGGGTTGCTTCTAACACATTGTTAAGCAATGTTACGTCCGGATATGCTTGCTGTAGGGCGCGCAAGTGTCAGCCTGTCCGATTTTTTTCCAATATTGAATTCAGAAATGGATGGTGGGCGTTGAAATCGCCTGCAATGATTGTATCATTCTTGGAGGCCTCGGCAAAGAGCCCCTCTGCATTGATACTTTTGTTTGGAGATTTGTAGACAGTGTGGACTGTGAGGTTTGTGGCTAGCAGAGACACCTGAACACTAAATATCGCTGCCTCTGGCCCACAGTCGATGCTTTGTACTCTTTTTGAGGGAATCCTATTCTTGATGAGAGTAGTTAATCCTCTCCTTGTTGGTGTTAGATACGTGGTATACACTTTGTATCCTGCGAAAGAGAATGATGTATTCTACTTTAACAAGGTTTTCTGCAGCACAAGAATGACTGGATTTTGCACTGAGGTTTGGGATTGTAAGAAGGCAAACTTGTTTCTGAGTCCGCAGGTGTCCCATTGAGCATTTTCACTTGGTGTTTTTGAGAGTTTCTTCGTTGTTGAATGTGTTTGTGTCAGGATTGTTCATTGGAGAGACTATAAAGAGACCAGGGTTTGGAGTTCTTGGGCGGTGCTGTTCAAGACTAAATCATCTAGGGATTGCTGTGGAAACTTAATTTTATGTGCCTTTAAAAAGTTGCAAAGGATATTTGAAATGCGGCTATGAAGGTCCCCATGGGATAAGCGATGTGGTCAAGGTCGGTCCAATCAGTGGAGGGTGGTTTGAAGGGAGTGGAGGGGCGTGAGGGGCATGGACAGCTTCTGACAGCGGAACTAGGGAGGCTAGGAGAGTCACTTAAGGAATTGGTAATGGGTGTGTGGGTTACTGGTAAGGAGGATTGTGATTGTGTTTGCTGAGAGGAAGTGGAAGGGATAGAAGGAGAGGTGAATTCTAACGATGAAGGTGTAGAGGGAGTATGGGATGGGGCTCGTTGTGACTTTGGAGGAGGTTTTGGAGGACGTTGAGGTTTGGGTTCTGGGAGAGAGCGTGGAGGAGAGGAAAGTTCAGGAATTGCATGTCTGGATAGAATAGGATTAGGTCAGGAGGTGTGGTTGGTTTAAGGAGAGGTTTAGTTGATTTGAGGAGAGGTGTGGTTGGTAGGTTTGACATAGCTGCCGGGGCTGCAAGTTGTAGTGGCGATCTGCTCCTTGGAGGTCGGCAATGTGTAGGAGTTTTACTGGGCATCTCTTGTGAATGCATGGTGAGGTCCTCGGCAGTTGGGGGCACTTAGCAACGGTGTGTTGCCCAGCCTTGAACTTGGTGATGCAGTGGGCTGTAGGGTGCTGCCCATTGCAGCAAACTGCACAGACATCTGGGCTTTTGATGTCCAAACTTCTGATACCTTAAGCAACTGAGGTGCTCTGGGAAGTATTTTTCCGTGTGGAAAGTTTCTCCTGATTTCCCCTCACATATCTTGGCTGAGAGAATGGAAGGGTGGTTAAGCACTGGTTTGAGTTGTAGGTGCAGGTCGTAGTTGATGGTGATGGTCATTGGCTTGCCTGAAGGGATCAGATGTTAGACATTTTACTTCTGTACTAGGAAGTCGGTGGTTTCCTTGTCCTGGGCAGAGATGACGAGGTGTCCTCGGGGATTTATCCTAATCGTCATTTTTAGAAGTGGATTCCTGGCCTCCATAGCGGCTATGACAGCTAGAAGGTCGTATTGGGGCCAGAAGTAATCCGGGATCTGGTTGGGTGGTTTGACATGCTGTTGGTGGTCTGTTGTGGAGGTGGCTGCTGGGCAGGATGAGCGGTGGTGTCTTGGTTGTCCTCTGCTTCTTCTTCATTGGTCTGCTCTGTCTCTTCTTTGTTTTGTTCAGGTGTTTCATGGATGTGTTCCATGGCTGGTTGGGTGGACGAGGTGGGTCTTTTCTTGTGACTCCGTAAGGTGTGGCTTCCTGATCCTTCCCTTCTCCACTCTGACACGAGGGGAGTCACAAAGGACGGAGGGGAATAAGCCCCTGGGTGCCATTGCATACATACGATGATACCCGACAGTTGCTTCCCAGATTAGTAGTCAGGTGTGTGTGTGTTTTTTTCCCGTCTCAATAACACAAAAAAGTCTGTTATTGGCGCAGTTCAAATTTGCTAATTCGAATTCGCTAACACTTGCTGTAAACTCTACGGTCCAAACGCTAAATATTTCAATTACTCTGCAAACAAGTGCCGGCGATTTTCTAGGAAGGTTTTTAATTCCAGAGATGTTTTCAACTTTACATTTTTTTTTCTACCTTATCAAAGAAGGATTTAAACAATCCCTTTTTCAAGGAATACTTCAACTTCACCTTTACCCCAAGATAGCTGAAGATAAAGAGAAAAAGAAATGCTCATTCTAGAGATACCAGCCACAGTTGTAAATAGGTATGTGAAAATATTTAGAGTATAAAATCAACTCCATGAAAAATCAGCCTACCAGGAAATTTTCATTAACGTATGAGCTTAAGAAGTAGGGCAAGGATAAGAACCTTGAAAAAGCATTCCAAAGAATGATAAATTCTAAAGACTGTATATTGCCATCTATATCATTTGAGATCTAGCTACAAATAATAAGATATTAACTTTTAAATTGACAGAGGACCTGATAGTATATATTGTGCTGCAAAACGTTTTAGGAAATTAATAACCATTTTCCATGTTATATTACTGTCAGACCAAAAATGATAATGATATGATGGAATGCACAGTACTATAGGACCCTTTAGCAAGCACTTGCAGAGAGAAAATGTACACCTAACACAACCACCTGAGAACGTCATGAAAACGTTCTTATAACAAACACTTTATTTTTGATACAGAAACCTATACCTAATATCAAGTATCATAAACTTACAATGCATATGTATCAAATGACTTAGCTGATGTGCGTCAAACATATTTACAGCGTTTACTAAGTGGGAAGATACACACATGGCTCATAATGGTGTACCTTTTTGAGGAAAATATTTTAAAATAAACAAACAATTTCATATGAATTATCGTTTCTATACCAATCCTGATCACCAAAGTATAAATTATCCCAACATCATTTTATAAAAAAAAAAAAAAAAACATTTTTTTCTTGATAAAGAACTTATAGGTTCACACTATTATTCTTAAGTGATATTAAGCATGTTTTGGAAGAATTGTTATTTTTCACACAGACATTATTAACAGAAGTCAGAATATTGTACAGACAGAAACCTTCTGCTATAGGATCACTAGAATTTAACCAGGGAAATATATAAGGACAGCAAAGATTGAATTCAATCCATACGGGATTTTTCCTGAGCTAGATTGTAAAAGATTTGAAGTATTTTGTTTTGTTCTCGTGGTGAAGTGAAGGTTACTGTGATACAAGTAACGATCTGAAACTTTCATTTCATCATCGCAATTCCCAATTAGATTGTGTGAAGTGACAGCAAAATTGCCGCACTTATTCAAGTCAAATGAGAGAGAAGAAAAAACCATAAATAGAAACATTGGATTTCACGATAGATTTTTTCATGACGTATGTAGTAATTATAATAATAATGATATTTGATTTCAAAACGGACAATATAATTATTAAACATTTTAACAGGCCGACTGTATGACCGTATTTAAACAGTATTCCAAGAATAGCCTAGTTTAACCTTACACAGTCCTGAAAAACCTCACACCTCATTATTTAAACGGTATTCTGATACACAAGAAATTTGCATCTATTTACGAAGGAAAAAAATAGCTGGGAAAAAGAATACACCCATTGGCAACTTGACATATATTAGCTATTGGGAGGAGACGAAGAGAGAGGTCAATAGCCTGACATCTTTAAAAGGTCAGATTTCCCGGCATAGGGGAGAGAGAGAGAGAGAGAGAGAGAGAGAGAGAGAGAGAGAGAGAGAGAGAGAGAGAGAGAGAGATGATTTTAGGATGGAGGAATCTTTAAATTTTTGGGTGATATTCCTAAATTACCATTTCCCTGAAGGTAACATGTCTCTAAATCGATTATCTGAAATTTTAATGATTTCCCCAAAAAGAAGAAATATACCATTATACCTTTGAAATAATACCTTCAGTAATATGAATTTTACTTCTTCCAAAAATATTTATTCTATATAAATATCACCAGTCACGGAAACCTGAATATAAAACTTCTAAACGAAAATAATAATGACATAAATCTGACTGAGATAAACGTAAAAATAATCTGAAGAGATATCAATGAGGGGAACCTTTAATGATTTACAAATATCACAAAAAAAAAAAAAAAAAAAGGGCCAGAAGGGTAAATGCATGAAATGCTACCTTCCATATACATGTATAATAAAAACAAAACTTGTGTTTGAAGATACAGTAATTTATTCTGAACCGTATTCGAGAAAAATGGGTATGCAAAGTACAGAAAACCCTGAAAGAACTGTTTCATAATAAGGGTTATCGAGAGGCAGTAAAATTCTATAACATATATATATATATATATATATATATATATATATATATATATATATATATATATATATATATATACTGTATATCTATATATATATATATATATATATATATATATATATATATATATATATATATATATATATATGCATATATATTTCTGAATAGAATTAAACAGAATGTGGAAATCTAGTTAGAAAATAATTCGCTCGATATGATAATAAACCCAATAGAGGGCAAATATGAAAGTTAATAGTATACCATTCTAAATATTGTATCAAGAGACCGAAAATCTTTAACGATTTTTAAATCTTTTCATTCTGTTTAGGGCTACCTGGGATACAAACTATAAAATAAAACATGTTACAGATATAAGTATCATAATTGAAACTTATTTATTTCTTAAAATAGTAGTTTTCTTTTATTTTCCCATTTTAGAATTCATAATAAGGTATGATTATCATGAGGCAGGCTACCTTTATCAAAAATTACAGCCTCGATTATCTAAAACATGAAAAACATAAGGAATTTGACTATCTTTAATCGCATGTAAAGCGCACTACGAATAGGTTAACTAAATTATTACTATCATTATTACTTGCTATCTACAGCTCCAGTGGGAAAAGCAGGATTTTATAATCCCAGGAGGTCCAAAAGGGAAAGTATCCCAGTGAGGAAAGGAAACTTGGAAAAATAAAATATTTATATAAGAATAACAATATTAAAATAAATATTCCATATATGAACTATAAAAAATTTAACAAAACAAGAAGAAAAGAAATGAGAGGGATTAGTGTACCCGAGTGTTCCCTCAAGCACAAGAACTCTGGTACAGAGGTTATGACACTACTCAAGA
>NC_090725.1:224507673-224512673 GCF_036898095.1 Palaemon carinicauda | reverse complement strand
GTGGCCGCGGGGGCATATAAAAATTAGAATAGCGCCAACGTTATCCCAGCGTGTCGTAAGAGGCGACTAAAAGGGACGGGACGAGGGGGCTGGGAACCCCCTCTCCTGTAAAAAATTCCTGCGAGACATCGACAAGGAGATGGAGCTGGGGGGAGAGTGACTGCTCCCCGCACTCTAGTTTTGGGGTGTTTAAATGTGCGTGGATGTAGTACGATAGAGAGTAAAAGATGTGAGATTGGAAGTATGTTTAGAAGTAGAAGGATGGATGTATTGGCCTTGTGTGAGACAAAGATGAAAGGAAAGGGTGAAGTGATGTTTGGTGAAATGTCTGGTAGAGTGTCTGGGATTGAAAGGGGAAGAGCGAGAGAGGGTGTGGCGTTATTGCTGAGTGAATGGATGACAGGTAAAGTAGTGGAATGGAAGGAGATATCATCTAGGTTAATGTGGGTAAGGGTTAGGTTGGGTAGGGAATGTTGGGCGTTTGTCAGTGCGTATGGGCCAGGTAGTGAGAAAAGTGAAGAAGATCGGAATGAGTTCTGGAATGATTTAACTAGGTGTGTAGAAGGACTGGGTAGAAGGAATTATGTAGTTGTTATGGGTGACTTAAATGCTAGAGTGGGCGCTGGAGAGGTAGAAGGTGTCATTGGTAAGTATGGCGTACCAGGTGAAAATGAGAGTGGTGAGAGACTGGTAGACATGTGTGTTGAACAAGAGATGGTAATAGGTGCTAGCTTCTTTAAAAAGAAAGATAAGAATAAGTATACGTGGGTAAGAGTGGCAAATGGAAGAGTAGTAGAAAGGGCATTAATGGATTATGTGTTGGTAACTAAAAGAATGTTTGGAAGATTGAAAGACGTGCACGTGTTTAGGGGTATGGCTAACGGTATGTCTGATCATTTTTTGGTGGAAGGAAAATTAGTTGTAGCAAAAGAGTGGGGGAATAGAGTAGGTGGATGTAAAAGGGAGTTAGTGAGGATTGAAGAGCTAATAAAACCGGGGGTAAAAAGTAAATATCAGGAAAGGTTGAAAATGGCATATGATGAGGTGAGAGTAAGAGAAACTGGTAATTTAGAGGAGGAATGGAAGTTAGTAAAAGAAAATTTAGTTGGGATTGCAAGTGATGTATGTGGCAAGAAGGTTGTTGGAGGCAGCATGAGGAAGGGCAGTGAATGGTGGAATGGAGTGAAGGTGAAAGTGGAAGAGAAAAAGAGGGCTTTTGAAGAATGGCTGCAGAGTAATAGTATAGAGAAGTATGAAAAATATAGAGAGAAAAAGGTGGAAGTAAAGCGCAAGGTACGTGAGGCAAAGAGGGCAGCTGACCTGAGGTGGGGTCAGGGATTGGGTCAGTCATATGAAGAGAATAAGAAGAAGTTTTGGAAAGAAGTGAAGAGAGTAAGGAAGGCTGGCGCAAGAATTGAAGAGACAGTGAAAGATGGAAATGGAAGGTTGTTAAAAGGAGAGGAGGCAAGGAAAAGATGGGCGGAATATTTTGAAAGTTTGCTGAATGTTGAGGATAATAGGGAGGCAGATATAATTGCTGTTCCAGGTGTTGAGGTGCCAGTGATGGGAGGTGAGAATGAGAGAGAGATAACAATAGAGGAAGTGAGGAGAGCACTAGATGAAACGAGAGTAGGAAAAGCATCTGGTATGGACGGTGTGAAAGCTGAGATGTTGAAGGAAGGGGGTGTGACTGTACTTGAATGGTTGGTGAGATTGTTTAATATGTGTTTTGTGTTGTCAATGGTACCAGTAGATTGGGTTTGTGCATGTATTGTACCACTATATAAGGGTAAGGGAGATGTGCATGAGTGTTGTAATTCAAGAGGTATTAGTTTGTTGAGTGTAGTTGGAAAAGTGTATGGTAGAGTACTGATTAATAGGATTAAGGATAAAACAGAGAATGCAATCTTGGAAGTACAGGGTGGTTTTAGAAGAGGTAGGGGTTGTATGAATCAGATTTTTACAGTTAGGCAGATATGCGAGAAATATTTAGCAAAAGGTAAGGAGGTGTATGTTGCGTTTATGGATCTGGAGAAAGCATATGATAGAGTTGATAGGGAAGCAATGTGGGATGTGATGAGGTTATATGGAGTTGGTGGAAGGTTGTTGCAAGCAGTGAAAAGTTTATACAAAGGTAGTAAAGCATGTGTTAGAATAGGAAATGAAGTAAGTGATTGGTTTCCAGTGAGAGTGGGGCTGAGACAGGGATGTGTGATGTCGCCGTGGTTGTTTAACTTGTATGTTGATGGAGTGGTGAGAGAGGTGAATGCTCGAGTGCTTGGACGAGGATTAAAACTGGCAGGCGAGAATGACCATGAATGGGAGGTAAATCAGTTGTTGTTTGCGGATGATACTGTACTGGTAGCAGACACAGAAGAGAAGCTTGACCGACTAGTGACAGAATTTGGAAGGGTGTGTGAGAGAAGGAAGTTGAGAGTTAATGTGGGTAAGAGTAAGGTTATGAGATGTACGAGAAGGGAAGGTGGTGCAAGGTTGAATGTCATGTTGAATGGAGAGTTACTTGAGGAGGTGGATCAGTTTAAGTACTTGGGGTCTATTGTTGCAGCAAATGGTGGAGTGGAAGCAGATGTACGTCAGAGAGTGAATGAAGGTTGCAAAGTGTTGGGGGCAGTTAAGGGAGTAGTAAAAAATAGAGGGTTGGGCATGAATGTAAAGAGAGTTCTATATGAGAAAGTGATTGTACCAACTGTGATGTATGGATCGGAGTCGTGGGGAATGAAAGTGATGGAGAGACAGAAATTGAATGTGTTTGAGATGAAGTGTCTGAGGAGTATGGCTGGTGTATCTCGAGTAGATAGGGTTAGGAACGAAGTGGTGAGGGAGAGAACGGGTGTAAGAAATGAGTTAGCGGCTAGAGTGGATATGAATGTGTTGAGGTGGTTTGGCCATGTTGAGAGAATGGAAAATGGTTGTCTGCTAAAGAAGGTGATGAATGCAAGAGTTGATGGGAGAAGTACAAGAGGAAGGCCAAGGTTTGGGTGGATGGATGGTGTGAAGAAAGCTCTGGGTGATAGGAGGATAGATGTGAGAGAGGCAAGAGAGCGTGCTAGAAATAGGAATGAATGGCGAACGATTGTGACGCAGTTCCAGTAGGCCCTGCTGCTTCCTCCGGGGCCTTAGATGACCGCGGAGGTAGCAGCAGTAGGGGAGTCAGCATTATGAAGCTTCATAAAAAAGTGGTGGAAATGTGGGAGGTTGGGCTGTGGCACCCTAGCAGTACCAGCTGAACTCGGTTGGGTCCCTGATTAGGCTGAAGGAACATAGAGAGTAGAGGTCCCCTTTTTGTTTTGTTTCATTGTTGGTGTCGGCTACCCCCCAAAATTGGGGGAAGTGCCTTGGTATATAGATATAGATAGATCCTCATATATATTATTATATATATATATATATATATATATATATATATATATATATATATATATATATATATATGTATATATATGTATATATATAAATATACACACACACACACACATATATATATATATATATAGATATATATGTATATATATAAATATGTGTATATATACACATATATATATATATATATATATATATATATATATATATATATATATAAATATATATATATATATATATATATATATATATATATATATATATATATATATATATATCTATATATATATATATATTCTTTCAAATCTTCCATCATTAACCATTTTATGTTTTAGATGGTGCCATATCAAGTGATTGAACCCTCCAATTCTTAGCCAGTGTCCAAGGATGAGGTTGCTCAGCTAATGCCTTTTTCTTGACATTAATCGAATCTTTGAATTAATATAAGGTTAGATCTACACTTCGGAGGTAAAGTACGTCTATTTATACATATCTACACACATATATTTATATATGTATGTATATATATATATATATGTATATATATTTATATATATATATATATATATATATATATATATATATATATATATATATATATGTGTGTGTGTGTGTGTTTGTATATTTCATCTACATTTATACATATATATATATATATATATATATATATATATATATGTATGTATATACAGTATGTATACATATATAGATTTATAAAGGCATATACAAAGACACACACAGAAGCACATGCATAGTATATATGAAATATGTATATATATATATATTTATATATATATATATATATATATATATATATATATATATATACACATAATCATATAAATATTGTAAGTAGATTTGGATGTATGTATATATAAGTATTTAGGCGTATGACAGCACTTACCGTAACTGTGTTGGCACATTGCTAAATGGTACAGCACCAAGCTTCCAATATTTAGAGGAACCGGAAGGTAGGTTATTCGTCTTGGGCAACCTTCCCGAAAAATGATTAAGGAATAAGATAAAAAGTATCTATATATAGATGAATCTTTTGTTTGAATTCTTGAAGATATCGAAACTAGAATATCGGAAATCCTAAAACTAGATAAAGACAGTGAAAAAATTCTGGCTGAGAAAGGAGTTAGATAGGTAGTTCCCATCACTCTTGAATTATTCACAGTATGCCTGGAATTTTTTAAGAATTAAGTTAGGGAAAATGTAGGAATTAATATTAACGGTAATAATTTAAACAACTTGAGATATGAAAAGACAAAGTTTGATTTAGTGAATCATGGGAAGAATTACAAAAAGGATCGAAGATTTGAATAGAGAAAGCAGAAATGTAGGACTGAAAATGAATATGAGTAAAACTAGGACAATGTTCAATGAAAATGCAGTCATCAAATAAAGGTTATGAACGAACTTCTAGATGCTGTTGATAAATATACGTATCTAGGACAGACAATAAGTATTTCCCCATGACATAAAAGCAAAATTAAAAGAAGGATAAGCATAGGATGGAGAGCTTTTGGTAAACAAATGGAAATTGTGAAATGTAAAATGCCGCTTTATAAAAAAGAAAAGTATGTAATCAGATGTTCCTATCAGTATCAACTTAT
>NC_090725.1:224500173-224502673 GCF_036898095.1 Palaemon carinicauda | reverse complement strand
CTATAAAAACTTTAACAAAACAAGTGGAAGAAAAATAAGAGAGAATATTGTGCCCAAGTTTACCCTCAAGCAAGAGAACTCTAACCCAAGACAGTGGAAGATCATGGTACTGAGGCTATGGCATTACCCAAGACTAGAGAACAATGGTTTGATTTTGGAGTGTCGTTCTCCTAGAATAGCTGATTACCATAACTAAAGAGTCTCTTCTACCCTTACCAAGAGGAATGTGGCCACTGACCAATTACAGTGCAGTAGTTAACCCCTTGAGAGAAGAAGAATTGTTTGGTAATCTCAGTGTTGTCAGTTGCATGAGGACAGAGAATAATATGTAAAGAATAGGCAAGACTATTCGGTGTATGTGTAGGTAAAAGGAAAATGAACCGTAACCAGAGAGAAGGATCCAATTTAGCACTGTCTGGCCATAAATCTCTAGCGGTAGTATCTCAACGGTTGGCTGGTGCCCTGGCAAACCTGCTACCATGACCCATGTCCTTAGAGTAATACCGATCTCACTAATCTCGTATAGTCTGATTTTCATATGTAATTTCAGGCGTTTCGATTTCCAAATTTTACTTAACGTAGTCATTGTCTGATTTGCATTTTGCTATCTTTCACTAAAATTTAATTCTATAGACCCTGTATTAGAGATCATAGTTCCTAAATAATTAGACGATTCTACCTCATTGATCTTTTCTCCTTCTAATTATATTTCATCGTCCATTGCATATTCCGGTCTCATCATCTGTCTTTCTTCTATTTATCTTGACCCTAACCTCGTGTGATATTTCATTCATTCATGTAAGCAAGCATTGTAAATCCTGTGTTGTTTTGATAATAAAGAGAGCACCGTCAGCATAATTTAGGTCTGCTAATTTTTTATTACCAATCCAGTCCAATCCTTCTCCACCATCTCCGACTGTAATACGCATTACAAAATCCACGAGGAGGTTAAACAACATAGATAACAACACATTTCTTTCGAGTACTTTGAGATTCACTATAAATCCGTTTGACAGGACTTCATTAAGATAAACTTTGCATATGCTATGCTCATAAACGCACTTAATTAAATTCCCATATTCAAGAGGAATTCCATATTAACGCAGGACTCTCCACAAAATTGGTGGGTACACACTATCAAAGGCTTTTTCATAGTCCATACAAATGCCATCAAAAGGGGATTTCTATATTCTATGCATATCTGTATAACAGTTATCAAAAGGAAAATTTGGTCAGTACAACTTCTACCTTTCCGAAATCTTGCTTGTTCATCTCTCAGGTTTTCATCAATCTTTCTCTCGTCTCTTTATGATAAGCATACTATATATTATCATAACACCTGACGTAAGTGTGATGCCTCTGTAATTAATGTAATTAGTCATATCAGGTTATATTTTTAATAGATGGATGATTGGGATTCCTATTACTTTAAAGATCACAGAAATGTAAGAATATAAGAATATTCTCCTGATATGTAGATAACAGAAAATCACATATATCAAAATATGCTCAAGATCTGCACTTTGTGGAATGGTTTTCATCACACCAACTTTTTCCAGACTTTAGTGTCATTATGTCAATAAGAACTGGATTAACAGGAGATGAAAAAACTATTCTTCATAATGCTTATGAAGTTAGAGTTTGTTCAATTTCAAATATTGTTGGAAAATGTTTCAAGGAAGGCATGATTTAAAAAGAAAAATGTCAAACCACTAAGAGCTAACTTGATGGGAGTAAGAACTAGAGATTTTGCACGTTTAGCAGACCCTGCGATATTATTTAGAATAATTTCATATGCAAAGAAATCACACGAGCAATTCAAACAAAAATCATAGCATGAACTAGCTTCTCATCCCTCGTCATTGTCTGAAGAATCTAGAATGTGCAAAACCTAGAAATCATCACTTTATAAAGCATTTTCATCTTTATGTAGGATTGTGACTGAAGATATAGTTATATTGTTGATTGGGAGGGAGTGTTTCTTTTTTCTAAAATTCTGGACGTGTATGCTAAATATGTTAAGAAACATTACAAGAAGCCTGTCATTATTGTCTTTGATGGGTATTCAGAAAATCTATAAAATAAAATCATAAAAGGTGCTGAACATGCTTGTCAAATTAGTTAAGCTACCCGAGACACCGTAATTGATGAAATTACACCAGCAAGAAGTCAGAGTAAATTTCTTTCAAACGAGTGAAATACGAACAGACTTGTTACAATGCTCATGATAAAGTTGACCATGAAGTAATTTACTATAAAATAGGGTAATGAAGATTCAGATTCTTGAATTGTTTATACGGTCACTGAAGAATCCTGCAAGACTAACTCAGAAACACTAGTTGGAAAAGATGTAGACCTTATGGTAATTGCTTGATTGATTTGCATGCAGTTATCTGGCATCTTAACATCTAAGGTCACCTTCTGATAATCATAACCACAACAATATAATAGAAAAATAACAAACTTTAAAAAAAAAGTTGAAAAAAAAAAAAAACAGAAA
>NC_090725.1:224492673-224497673 GCF_036898095.1 Palaemon carinicauda | reverse complement strand
ATATATATATATATATACATATATATATTTGGGTGTGTGTTTGTGTTTTTTCTTTGGAGGGATGCCTTCAATAAGATACTGGCTTTCCAGTTCTTAGCAATTATTTAGGGATTAAGTTAGAAGCTACTGTATATACAACTCTATGACAGGAATCCTTCCAAGTCGATTAACCACATATACAATTCTGAAAAGTTACATTTTTGTCCTTGATTGCATGGCGGAGTTGAAAATGTGGTTTCCGAGATCCCCTTAACCCCAGTGGTAAGCTGGAGGTTCTGGGTGGCAAAACACGAAAACTAGTGATATACAGGGGTGCATCATAACCTATCTCTCCTTAGCCTCAATGAATGGGCGCGTACCCTAACTTAATTACTTGAAAAACTTTGACTATAACAGAAGTATTTTGAATGGGACTTTTACCCTTACATTAATCAGAATCAGATGTTCCAGGTGCACATTAAGATCAACCAATTCTGATTCTTGAAAATCAGGTACTGTGATTGTCGCGAACGAAGTGAGTGACTCTATATGAAGCACCAAAATTTTTTGAAGGTAACTCCCCCCACCCCATACCCGGTCATTCCTTTTCGCTGTAGAGTTCGGAGCGAGGCTTGTGGCGAGGAACAACTAATATTTTCGACGGCGGGGTCATTAACTCCTATACTAATAAATCTATTCAAATGAAATTTTAAGGGATTATTTAAACATATATAAGCTTTGTTTCTGCCAATTTTCCTGTTCATTCATGCCATAGGCCTGCCCTGTCTGTCACTTCTGTTCGTAAGTGACGATTTTTAGCTAAAACATCAGTGAGGAGCTGCAAACTACTCCTAGAGTTTTAATAATATCCAAATAATTTTCACACGTTTTGATGGGTGTTATGTGAACTACATTCAGGCAAATTTTCGCATTGATACTTGGCATAGAAAAGTAACAGTATCCATTTTTCCATATGCGCGAGAGGCCGATTATCGGAGGTGCCGTAAATTACTCGTTGAATAGTTCACATATCTAAATAAAATTTTCAGGGATTTATGGGATGGATTAAATACTTTGTCAATAACCATTTCCATGTTAATATCTGCCATAGAAAAACCACAACAAACGTCTATTTCGGCATGGGTTGGATGGTTATCTTTGGCGGTAGAGTAAATTGTTCCTAGATTAATTCACATATCCAAAAGAAAATTTCAGGGATTGAGAAACAAAGTTTCTCTGTTCCTGCCAAATTCCATGGTAATATATACAATTGAAAAGACACAGCTATCCTGTAGCCTTCTTAAATATGATGTTAAATGTAGCAACATTCCAGTGAACTGCGTGATAGTGAACAACATTAACGAGGGACAATGCCGATCTCATGAAGAATATCCGTCTCGAGTTGCAGCTAGTTTCTAAATTCCGAAAATTATATTAAAGTTACGATGCATAATCTGATTTCATGTGATTAATGTTAGTTAATAGTGCTGCTTTGTTATTTCTCCCTTCCCTGACAGCATCTGACTCCGTTGGAAGCAAGTCTGAAAATATTGTAAAAGGTTAACAGTGTACATTGATAAATATCTGGGTAACAGTATATCTTCGGGAGACTTTGAATACAGAAATAGAAAAAAATAACAATATTCTAATATGACGAGAGGTACGCAAATTGTCGAAACTACTGGGTTGGTAGCTAGGAAAAGGGGAGGGAGTGGGAAGGGTTGAATCTGTGCGCGTGTGTGTGCATATCTATCTAAATATCCTTGTCATTTTTGACGGCTCTTACACACTATTGTCATATAGAGACCATATCACCCTGCAAGGTTTTCGAAGAAGACTTGAAGGAGAAACTGAGCATCACTACTTACCATGGTTATCATTCTTGATCTACCTTGAGTTAATGCAATGCTTAGGTAGTACAGTATATAAATACTGTCTTTTTGATAGACAACTTTTAAATGCGATGACTTATGCATTAATAGAAATTCTTATAAATGTCTTTAATCTTAGCTGTTTTCTGTAAGCGAGTTTTCTTTTTGGTCGAAAATTTCTTACAGGGAAGACACAAGATCTTGCACTCCGATGTTTTACTTCCTTCATGCTTATAGGCCTCCACGTAATCTATATTGCCATTTACGTTTTAATTCCCGTGATAGAAGGTATACATACACAAGCGTACACATACATACACACAGACACACACATATCTATGTATATATATATATATATATATATATATATATATATATACTGTGTATATATATATATGTATATATATATATATATATATATATATATATATATATATATATATATATATATATATATATATATATATATATACATATATACAGGCACAGACATATATAAATAAAAGAATAAGTTCAGCATTGGCAAATATGAGAATTATTCTTTAATTAAATGTTTACCAAATTCATAACACTTTGGCCTCATGAATTTCAGAACTGAAAAGCGATCACAAGTCAAAGCCACCGCCGCCGTGCAATGTCTGTCTGTTTGTCAGTCATCCGTTGGGAAGAGTCGGACGCTTTTTGAACAAGCGAATAAATACGAGAGTACAATTGGTTAAAAACTTTTGGCAAGGAGAAACTTTTCCTTTGATATTCGGAACCAATTGGCAACAGGGCGAGCAATAGTTTGATTAAAAAAAGGAACGAATTCGCCGGCAAAAATCACTGAAATGTTTCAAAAGTGACAATAGGGAAAATGATTTCATCTTTATCACAAGTCAGGGGAAATATATTAAAAGTTTCACTCGTTTTATTACGATTCTATATGATACTTATAAATTTCGGATTGTGTAAATGATGGTGAAGTTTAAGAATTTAAAGCTATACATTTTATTTACATATATTCATACATGTGCATGAAACTGTAAGTATTTACATGCTGGGGGTACATCTACAGCTCATAAGTTAAGGGATAAGATATGGCAGATGCTTAATTTTCCCCTTCAAGCTTTCCCCCATTGGCTTGACATTGGGGCAAATATATTCTTATGATCCCAAGAACAGAGTGCTTTTGAAGGATAACATTGTTATAGATCGCTTTACTCCAAAGTTTTTTAACATGTAGGCAAAATGGCATACAATCACTGTAAATGTAATATAGCCGTAATTAGAGATAATCTTCAAGATCCAAATATTTTGAGTTTTGTTTTGTGATTTGACATGGTTTGGCTGTTAAAGATCAAAAAGTGTTTTAATGAAACACTACCAGGTTTCTCTGTATTTTACAATCCTTCCAGGGCCAGATCACAAAGGGGGATGGGGGACACAATGTTGCTAATAAAAGGCAAGTTGTTAGAATATACCAAGTGCATAAATATGGATCCAGACAGTTAGATCTGGGCAACATTAAATTTCATTGTGCCTTACAAAGCTGGTGGAGTTTATATACCACCAGACAATTAATCATAGCAGCAAGCAGATGTTGGAGTCTTAGCTGCAAACACAATTGATGCTGGGAATAAAGTTGTATTAGGAGACTTTAATGGCAGAGTTGGGGTGACCGAACTATCAGATGTAGACTAGAATGCTTACACGTATAGAGGTTATGTAAACTATTCAGTAAATGCACGAGGTAGATCATTATTGAATATGTGTAGTAACAATGACATGGTTATTACCAACCACCCAAGTATGGGAGAATAAACAGCTTGGAGGTAACTTATCATTCAAACGTCGGAACCAGTGAATATCTGATATAGATTTGTGTTTAGTAAAAGAAGATATGGTTAAGTAAATTATCACCACTAATAAACGGCAAGACTTAATGGGGTCTGACCATGCTCCCTTACAGTATGTGTGACCATCGTGGTACCATCTGAAATAGTTACTAATGCCGATATTCTACAACATACATCAAGCATGCTCAGAACTACCCATTACCAGTCCAAAGAACCAACCATGGCATGTAAAAGTCTGCCATACAATCAACTAGACCTACAAGGACTCTCGGGAATGCTCAGCGAGATACCGCTACCAGCAATCTCCGGCAATGAACATCTACAAAGCAACATTCAAGAGGGATGCACTATCATAATGAATGCTGCTTTACAGTGGAGTTCACCTCAGACTAATGCTTTATGGGACGAAGCAAAACACAAATGAGCAAGAATTATGGAGAGCAAAGATCCAAAGTTAGTATGGAAATCCGTAAATTGGAAAGGAATATTCGACAAAATTACTGAGAACCAATCATCTGAGAATGAATTAAAAATACATTTTGAACAACTTTTTGTTAATAATGTTAACTTTGTGAACGAAGCTTAGAATGATTTGGAAACCGCCCCTATATACCTGTGTTTGACGATCCTTTTTCATATAGCGAAATAGAAAATGCAACGTCATTAAAAAAAGACAATTAGGTATATGCCCAGGAGCATTAAATGTTTTACACGCTTCTTGGCTTTTGTTTCTAAGTTTGTTTAATGTCATCTTCGCTCAATTGAGTTACCCTGCTAGTTGGTGCTACAATAAGCTCTTTGTCCTATTCATAAGTGGTCTTAGAATGTTGTTTACCAATTATAGAGGTATTAGTATTATGGACACATTTGTCAAGATGTATGATATTTTAATATTAAATAGATTATTGTTATGGCTAAGTATAGATAAATGTCAGGCAGGTGCGCAAGAAAGAAGGAGTTGCTTAGAACAGGGATTTTCTCTGATAATATTATGTGATTACGCTGTAAGTAAAAGAGTGGAGCTTTTCGTTCTATTTACTGATTACAGAAAGAAATATGACTGGGTGCCCATGCGTAGGCTAATAGCGGGTTTGAAGGCATGCGGATGCGGTAGTTATGCTCAAAGCAATACAAGGTATGTACTCTTGTACTAAGAATATACTTGAAGCTACTATAATTGATGTTGCTGTTGGTGGGCGCCAGGGTTCTCCTTCAAGTTGTCTGCTATTTATTGTGTATATAGACGAAATGATAAGAATGATAAAAGGTGCTATAGTTACTGACGGTTTCATAGGAATATTGCACGCATTAT
>NC_090725.1:224467673-224477673 GCF_036898095.1 Palaemon carinicauda | reverse complement strand
TTTATTACTTTGACATATCTAGGGTTAGACCAAACTTTTACTTCAACAGACGCAAAGTAACGAATAACAAAATTTTTTTACCCGTTATGTCCTACATTTTATTTTGCAATTGTGCAACGAATGTCAGGTCGTCTGAAAGTATCACTATCCTTTACCGATCAGTAACAAACTATTCCCTCAGAAAATATTTATTAGAAAATTGTCGAAGACAATGCCATTTTATGAAACTCTCTTCTATCTTGCTATTATATATCTTAACATAAAACACTTTAGTATGAAGGTTATAATCATGGCCTAGACAACAAAAATAGTCATTTTGATGTCCTCTGCAAAGATACGTCGTATACTTTACAAACTGAAGCTATGGCCAAGGTAAAAAGTATGAGAAAACTTTGAGTCAAAATTTCACCATTTTGAAATATTAAAAAAAAAGGCAAGAGAGAAACGCTGACAGGACAAATAGACTCACAGCGTCCCTTCAATATCAATGTATGATTAGGCTTAAATGAAATACCTTTAAAATCATGTGGAAGGAGTTGGCATTCAAATTAATGATAATAGAATTATGATGAAATGACATTTCGATAAGCAACAAGGCTATGTTTGTTCATCTCAACCCTTACATGATGTTTTACCTTCGTATTCAGTTTGACAGGTTTTTTGAACATAGTAAAAGAAGCTACAATGACAAGGAAAAGAGGAAACATGTCATGTAGTAGTTAACCTTTCATTCATATCTAGGCTTCATAGTTTACCGTTGTATCCTTTTTAACTGAAATCCCTTCAAAGATACATGGAGAGTTGGGATAACTAGGAATGCTTGATAAATAAACTGATTGGCAACCAGACTCACAGAAAGACAGGTGATCCTCCTTCATGGGCGAAATCCTTAAATCCATTAAGAAGGAGTTTTCATGACAAAGGTAAGTGACTCAACCGCTGACCGACATCTAAACAAATCTTCACATCAGTGCAAACTTGTACCCAGTTTAACTGAATTCTATTAAACTGTACAAGAGGCGCCACGGCGATGAGGTAAGTAAGAAAGTCAACTTACAAAAAGCAGATAGTTAGAAGATAGAGGGCCTAGGTATATTGGAAGTCTATCTCAGAGGACACTAATGTATAATGATCTATCTTTGTACCGAGTTTGACTTGAAGCTCATCAATCATGTAATTAGAGATGTAACCCAACAGTAAGTGTGACTGACATTCTGAAAAAGAGATAAACCGGCAGAAACTGACAATTTCCCTTCTAACGAATTCTCCATATATACATGAGGGTTTTCCTAATAGCTACGGGCTGCCAACGCAAGAGCCCGTGTCCAGCACAAGGCTGGACAAACTAACAACCACGCAAGCAACAAGTTTGACTGAAAGGCAAATGTATCGGGCACTTTAACAGACTGCAAACAGATGATCTCTTTTCAATCACAATTTGGTATAATAGACTACCCTTCTAAACAGTTTGCCTGGAAAGAGTATATGTATCTTAAGTATAACACACTCCCACTATATTGCTAAGAGAATGACAAAATCTCACTATGTACCTAAAAAAATGAAAAATATTTAAGATTTACCAAAAGATATGGGTAATCTTAATCTCCCAAAGAAAGATACTGATATTTATATTAATGATAATGAGTGATCGTGTAAACATTAAAGAATAACAGAATCCACTTAAATCTTGGTAAGAATAAATGTAATAGAACATCATCTTAAATCTTTTAAAAAGAGGAAATGTCACTCATAACCAACTGGAACAAGACCGAGCCACCTCAATTCTCTCAAGTTTAAAAGAAGTCATGATATGTGTATAGAAAATAACAGAGTCCTCTCATGATATTATTTGAAGCTATGTCCGACTTAGGGAGAATATTTTTCCTTCTATCCTTTGAAGTAAGACATTCGCCAGAGAGCCCTTCGAAAATGTCGGCAATCCAGTCTCTTTCAATTCATGACAAGGATTTGTAACAGATCACTGGTGGAATGATGCAGTGATCACACACCCCTTAAATACCAAGAGTCAGACTGTTGTAGTAAAACAAATATATTTTTTGTTTTTCATAGCAATTCTATTATTAGATGTAATTTAGATAATAACAAGTCACCACGTAAGTAGAATTCTGAAGCTCCTTGTTAAGAAACGTAGAAAAATAGATTACATGAGCTTTAACGTTTTTTTTTTTTTTAATCCCCATAAAGATTCATAAAAAGGCCCATGGTTTAGTTCCTTTATTGGATATACTGCAAAGATTCAATTTGGTACTAAAAACAACTTTATTTGTCTACTTCTCCGCTAAAGCTTGATACGGGATTCTATTCTTTCTCTAGCTTGGAATTATTTCTTCTTCTTTGCTAGACAGTTTCTTCATTTCATTCTTTCTATGTGCTCATTGCGCATTGAGTCGGTCTATCACTTCTCATATTTATGCTACAATAATGAAAATACTCTTTGGAATAATGATCCAATGGTTTTGTACCTTTCAAATTTGGCGCCTTGAAATATTATCCTACTTTGGAATTCGGCCCAAACTTAGAATTAACTCCTTATGTTGGAATTCTGTCCTCATACTGAAATTCTATTTCTATTCTAAAATACTATTCCCATTTCGGAATCCTATCTTCATTTTTATGATTCTATCCCTGATTTGGATTTCTATCGGTGATAAATAATTCTATTTTTAATAAGTAATTATATTTTTTAATAAAGATTCTATCCTTAGTTTGTATATCTATTCGTACGTCCGTTTTGTGCTTCTTGCAAGAGCCTACTAGTAGTCTACGTATTCCTTCGCTCTTGTTCGAAATTCTTATTTTCTTTGTTATTTTATGATATTTTTCTCTTGGTCGATTAAATGACAGCATAAGAAAACCTCTCACAACCGTCGGTGAATCAAACATGAATTGATTGATAATAAGAAAGTTATTATAGTCAAAGGATGATATTAAAGAAAGTGAGAAGTAATGATAACAATAATCGAAAAGACTAAAAAAGAAAAAATGTGTCTTTAGGTGATAAGCTTCAATAGAAAATTTTATAAGCACAACATTATACAATGCTATTAAAAAAAAGCAAATTACCGAAAATGCGGGACAAAATGAAAACAAAGCAGGAACATAAGATCTTATAGAATGTTAAAATCTTCACTGCATAAGTTAAAAAGACCCAGTGTCTTATCGACAGCCAATTTTCCTTCACCTCACATTTTTCCCTTTTTCCTTTTCCTTCAACGTGAATTAGCGAAAACCTCTTAACCTCATTAACATGCATGAATTGACGCATTAAATTCGGTCCACATACCCTGAATAAGGAAATTTTTCTCTCTACCCATGAGTGGCACGCAAATCATGGGAAGATCAAAATTCTTCCCTAAACGAAGAAGAAGGAAGACGAAGACCATGATGATGATGAGGAGGATGAGCACTCAGGTGAGAGCGGACAGATGCGGGTACATAATGGAGAAGAGGGGTGAGGTGGAGGAGGTTAGGGGAAGGGGAGCCCGAGGAAAAGCTGCCTACCAGGAGACGGCCGGCTGGAAGTGATTGGGGGGGGGGGGGGGGGGGGGGGTTCGGGAATTCGGCTTGAAATGATCTTGTTATACAAGAGGTTGAAATAGTATTCACTGATATCGATGGATATTCTTAATAGCTAGTAAGGCTGGTGATTTATATTAGTCTCTCTCTCTCTCTCTCTCTCTCTCTCTCTCTCTCTCTCTCTAAATAAATAAATAAATAAATAAATAAATAGAATAAATGAATAAACAAATAAACAAATTCGTGATTGAAAGACAATGTAACTACTTTGAAAAAAAAAACAGCTTATTACTCACAGATGTAATATAGTTTATATACAGTATATATATTTATATATATATATATATATATATATATATATATATATATATATATATATATATATATATATATATATATACATGTGTGTGTATGTATGTGTGGGTGTGGGTGTGTGTGCGTGTTTAAGGACCTTAATAATTTGGATAAGTTTTTTAAGATATTTCATATATTAGCTATTTGTACAAAGTTTCGGGGTAAGTATGCATTTACCAATATATATATAATTGCCCAGAATACAGTCGAACGTTCCAAACATGGTCATAAAGGACTACACAGATACTCATCATTGACTTCATCCAATTTAATCTCGAGGATAAACGTTTCGAGGTTCTCTTAATTGCCTTTAATCGATATATTCAAGACCGCGGTTGTTATCAACGTTCCATTCCAGCTGTTCATTTAATCTTCTTTCCTATATCGTATAGGGTCTTAAACTGGCACTGCTTTGTACGTTTTAGCCAATGTTGCTTCCTCTGTATGTTTTGAGGACATTCTCTACAATCAGCTTTGAAATACAGTTAGAACTTCGGTAAGTGAAGTCTATTTTCTGCCAGTTGGTTTTATGAATTTTACTCCACTAGTGCCTAGCTAGGGTTGAGTTTTCTGTGAAATATTTAATATTCTGCTTAATTGTTTAGTCCTTTTTGTTACAAGATATCCTACTCCCCTGTCAATGATATTTTGTGTTTTATCACAATATTCCTGACGAAGTCACTACAACTTCTGATACGCAAAGTTATCGATTTTTACGATAATATGGTAAAGATGAATAACGAAAACCAAGACGAGACACTTGGAAATAATCAATATTTTGATTAAGCTGAAGATAGCCATTAAGAAGATCGAAAAGGGGTTGTCCACTCGATGGAAAGGGATACAGTCCAGGATGGGTTTCCGATCATCTTTTGTGACTACATATATATATATATATATATATATATATATATATATATATATATATATATATATATATATATATATATATATGTGTGTGGAATTTATATAAATGCACGAACTTCTAGTGTTAATGTACTTGCCCCGAAATCTTGTTAAGAATGGTGAATAAATAAATCTCTAAAATAAACATCTCCGAAATATTGGGGTCCTTAAACGATTTCTAGATATTCATAATAAATATATATCTTAAATACCAGGCAAACACCTATATATATACATACATATATATATATATACATATATATATATATATATATATATATATATATATATATATATATAAATGTATATATACACATATGATATATATATATATATATATATATATATATATATATATATATATATATATATATATATATATATATGTATATATAGATAGATAGATAGATGTATATATACGAATAAACAGTATATATATATATATATATATATATATATATATATATATATATATATATATTACTAACACAGATATTTTACTCAAAAACATACATACAATATAACTGCATGGTTTTCACGAAACACTGTTCCTTGAGGACTACTATACAAGAAAGATGGCTATCAGATAAGCACACTAATGGAGTTGATGAAATTTTTTCTTTCTTAGGCAAATATATCAAAGTTGAAAAAACTATACACGACGAAAATGTTTCCTCAACATTACAATGTTCCTTCATTACCAAAGACGGGCTCATTTTTCCTTCCCCTGATTCTTTTCATATGTAGATGTGAGCTAATTTGGGATATTAAATCTTCCATATATTTTTCATATGCTATGGAATCATCAAAAAATACAACTAATACAAAAGTACTGTACATATATATTGGATCCATGGAATCCAAATGAAAAAGAAAAGCGTCACAATGAACTTCCAACAACCCATCGGACAATTAAATGCCATGTAACGTTATTTGGAAATTTTAAAATAAGTGGTAATGAACAAATATGGATAGAAAATTGTATTTCTTTCCCGAGAGAAGAATCCAGTTGGTGTTTGATAAAAGACTCCATCACCTTAATTACTGCGAGCAGCATTTTTGGAGCAAACTGGGCTTCGAAGAAAATCCTTTTCTATCTGGAAGTGTGACTACGCACGCCGTGCTTTTACTATGTGACATCACAACGGGTCTAGATTATACCAGAAGACTTGCTCTAGAAGCTTCTTTGGCGTGGCCATAGTGGGTGTTTCCAAGAAACCCAACCAGAATGTAGGATGTATATGAAAAAAACTTGTTATATGGCAATATAACAATATGAGATACTACCGCTAGAGAGTTATTAGGTCCTTTAACTGGCCAGACAGTACTACATTGGATCCCTTTATCTGGTTACGGCTCATTTTGTCTTTGCCTACACATACACCGAATATTCTGGCATATTCTTTCCACATTTTCCTCTGTCCTTACACACCTGACAATACTGGCATTACCAAATATTTTTCTTTGCACAAGGGATTAACTACTGCAATGTCATTGTTCAGTGGTTACTTTTCTCTTAGTAATGGTGGAAGAAACTCTTTAGCTATGGTAAGCAGCTCCTTAAACCATTGTCCTCTAGTCTTGGGTAGGGCCATAGTCTCTGTACCACGGCCTTCCACTGTCTTGGGTTAGAGTTCTCTGCTTAAGGGAACACTTTTATCTTATTTCTCTTCCTCTTGTTTGCTATGAAGTATTTTATAGATTGCATATATCAAACCTAATTTAATACTGTTACTGTTCTTAAAATATTTTAATTTTGATTGTTTATTTTCTTGTAGCTTATCTATTTCCTTGTTTCCTTTCCTCACTGGGCTATTTTTCCCTGTTGGAGCCCTTGGGCATAAATTATAACGTCTTGCTTGTCCAACTAGGGTTGTGGGTTGGCTCTTAGTAATCATAATAATAATAAGGATGATAATAATATCAATTATGAGAAAAGAGAGAGATACGAAATAGGAAAGAAATAGAGTTAGTCTCCGACGAGGCGTCTCCCCTCCTGTCTCAAAGTTTCGTCGTATCAGTGACGAAGAGAAGTAGTTAGCCTTTCTACGATGTTCTCAAGTCTAAATTTGTCGTGTCAAGCAACTTTTCAGCAACTGAAGACAACTCATCAACTCTCCATTCTGGTATTTTATTGCTTTACATCCTAAGACTGTTTCCCTTATCCTCAATATCTTAAAGTATTCTAAACCATTGTAAGTAGAAGAACTGATACATAATAATTCTCTGTAAATATATTTGTTATTAAATGTGTTGTGTTTTTGCGTGTTTCTTTTTATATAAATTTCAATGCTTCAATTTCTTTTTGTTTAGAGATTAAAAGAACCTGTAACGATTCTGAGCTCTTAAGAATATCACTTCATACTCCCCTAATCTACTCCTTTCCGACCTCAAAATTTGCGGGATCAAACCTTTTCAATGGATAAAACCATGTTTTGGATATCTCTCTAGCAACATGTTTGAAAAACAAGTTTTCTACCGCAAATTTAACGTCACTTCAAAGTTAGTCTTAGTCACAAAGGCTTCTAAGACTTTACACATGTCCCGTGTGAATAGCCAATGTCTGATTCTTTAAAAAAAAGAAATGTTGTAGTTTCCACTTCAAAAACTTAATACTCTCTCTCTCTCTCTCTCTCTCTCTCTCTCTCTCTCTCTCTCTCTCTCTCTCTCTCTCTCTCTTATGCACACCCCATATTCTCTATTTCTTTATACTTCTATCACTCTTAATATGTACAGTATGTATGTATGTATGTATGTATGTATGTATACTCACATAGTAACACACACACACACTTATATATATGTATATATATATATATATATATATATATATATATATTATATATATATATATATATATATATATATATATATATATATATATATATATATATCTATATATATATATATATATATATATATATAAATATATATATATATATATATATATATATATATATATATATATATATATATATATATATATATATATATATATATATATATATATATATATATATATATATATATATATATATATATATATATATATATATATATATATAACTATATGTCTTACTTATAACTGTAATCGAACACTTTAACATGTTTTTTTTCAAAAAGGCCCATAAAAGAAACACAGGAAATAAATAAATCACTATATTTCGGTCAATAAACATTGACCCTCTTCAGGATGTAAAGTAAAAATGAGGAATATAGTGGAGAGTGACTGTTTATATAGGAAAGCAAAAGGGTGTGTTAAATTGTTCTACAGTTGTTATAATTGTTGGAAGGATTAGCCAAATTTTATTACATCCAGGTGTGTCTTCGTATTGTTGAGCCGCTCGGAGGATGTCTTGACCTCTGACGCATATCTGGTGGTCGGTCTCCATGGATTATCTTCTTAATGATAGGGTTGAGAAGAGTATTGTCCACTATGTTAGCTTTCCATTGGCCGCCAGATAGGTTCATTGTGTTTGATATGATGGCTGATTCCAGGATTTTCCTTCTGTACGGACAGTTACTCACTCCAGTTAATCTGGTGCTCTAAATCTCTAAGGTGAACGAAAATCCCCGAGTTTTCATAGCCATACCTAACAGATCTTTTGTGTTCGGATAATCTTTGAGATAGCAAACGGCCCGTATGCCCAACGTAGACTTTTTCACAATCCCCACATGGTACTTTATAAACGCCGTATTCTATATCTCTTTTATTTTGATAAACATTAATAAGGGTGCTTCCTATGGTCTTGGGACATGAAAAAACAAAGGGATTCTCAGTTTTGATATTATTTGTTATATCTTTAATACCTTCTAACTTAGGTAGGCTTGTGAACATATTCTCAAACCTCTAAAAAATAGATTACAAGCTACTCCAATTTTTACTGAAATGTCGTGATAACTAAAGAAATGAATGTAGGAAATAGAGAAAGTTAGTTTTCTATACACAGTGAAATTATACCCTGTCGATTCCCTTATAATTAGTATGTCCAAAAACGCTAATTTTCCATCTTTTTCCCATTCCGTTTTAAAATTTATGCTAGGGACTAGGGAATTTAGATTATTGAAAAATATATCAAAATCTCCCCAGCTATCATCCCAATATGTGAAAATGTCATCAACATAGCATTGCCAAACCATGTTCGTAGGTTTAATTGTTGTTAAAATTTCAGTTCTTGAGAGGTATAGATGGCTAATATCAATATAAATGAAAAACACATATAAATGTACAAAATTATCATATATATATATATATATATATATATATATATATATATATATATATATATATATGTGTGTGTATATGTATAGCATATATACATATATGCATATATATACACATATATTCACATATTTATCTATCTATTTACATAAAGTTACACACACATATATATGATATATATATATATATATGATTTTCATCTCCTCCTATCGACACCAAGGGCCTCGGTTAGATTTTGCCAGTCGTGTCTATCTATCAATACTTCAATAATTCAAGACCCAGGACTACAGGGCCCACACATACACACGCATACACACACACACACACATATATATATATATATATACATAAATAAATACATATATATATATATATTTATATATATATAAATATATATATATATTTATATATATATATATATATATATATATATATATATATATATATATATATATATATATATATATATATATATAGATATAGGTATGCCGGGTGAGTCCGGCCTTGGTTATGGACTTAAGGGATAAACAAAAAGAACAATGAAAAGAAGATTAATGTCACCAGGTGGCATTAAGACAATAATTACCGACAAGAAATTATATTTATGAAAATAGGATTTACTTAAATGTGTCAAAAGGGAGCCCAACGGAGAAGGGTATCCTTGGTGAATGGAGCCGCAAGGTGCTTCACATGGAGTTGGTCAGACCTTGGATGATTTAAGCAATCACCATCTAAATCCCTTGAAAAGGAAAATAAATGAATTTATCAATCAATCATTTACGCAATTAATCATATATGCTGAAAACACGATGAAGTCGTGTGTTTATAACCGTCAAGAGGTAAAAAATACCAAGTGCATAATTTGTAAACCTAAAACACTATTGCATGGAAATCAACACTGTCACAGGGTAAGGTTATCAAGGCTAATGACAAATGGCACATGTGGTTAGGAGGTAAGGATCGGACAAAATTAATAAAGGT
>NC_090725.1:224435173-224462673 GCF_036898095.1 Palaemon carinicauda | reverse complement strand
GTGTGTGTGTGTGTATAAATATATACATGTGTGGATGTATGTGTAAGAAATTTACTTACATGCGTACAAATATGCCTCGATATGGAGCCTATATGTTTTATATCATATTGGCATATTATTAAAAAAATGCTTATGTGAATATTGTGCCACAGCAATGGACTTCAAAGTCAATTACCATAATCCCCGTGCTCTATTAGAATATTTGTGGCTAAAGTGGTCAACCAACTAGGAAACATAGGAATGCAATTGAATATGTCAATCAGAGATTATTGCTCGTTCCGACACCAGTAAAGCAAATTGTTAAAATTAGTTCAGTACTGATGTAGATGGACATAACACGATAAACAAACCATGCTCAATGTATGGAGGTTACATTACCCATGTGAATTAGAGGACTTTTCTGGAACTTGTTAATAAGCAAAAAGAGTTAATATATTTGGTGAGAGTAATGAGCAAAAATACAGAAAACGGAAGCAGAGATTTCTGACTTCCGCCCAAACTTAATGGAGTCGTCCAGGGTCCAAGATCTATCTGTGGTGGAGATTTCGTAAAATTCCGTCGTTAAATTGTTGATAAATGCGAATCTGAATATAGAAACCATGTCTGGATCCGGATCTGGATCATCTCCAAAGTTTCATTGGATTGTCCATGATTTAAGATCTTATTATGCTGAAAATTTTGTCAAAATCCTTCGAATAATTCTAACACAATTCTATCTACAGATAAACAAAAAATGCAAGTCCGGATCTAGAATCGGGATCTGGAACCGGATCATCTCCAAAATTTAACAAGATTGTCCATGATCCAAAGATCTATCTGTGGTGAAAATTTCGTAAAAATCTGTTGAGTAGTTTTGACGTGATCTTATCCACAGACAGACAGAGACACATATTCCTGATCTAGAATTTGTATCCGGATTTGGATAAAATTTTAATGGGGTTGTCCATGACCTACGATCAAAATTTGTCGGGGAGTTTGACGTAATCCTGTCCACAGACAGACAGAAACACAGATTCTTGATTAGAATTCTGATCCGCATCCGGATCATCTCCAAAATTTAAAGTGGGTCGTCTGTGACCTAGGTTTTATCTGTGGTGAAAATTTTGTCAAAATCCGTGTGAGAATTTTGACGTAATACTGTCCACAGATATACACATAAACAATTGAATAAACTAGAATCCGGATCCGGATCATCTCTAGAATTTAATGGGTCGTCCATAATCTAAGATCTATCTGTGGTGAAAATGTCGACAAAATCCAAAAAGTATTTTTGAAGTAATCCAGTCTTGAAACAGATAGACAAATTGACAAATAAACCGCTTGGATTTTATAACCTCCTTGGCTGAGGTAATAACTTCCCTTGATCTGTGGTGGACCTAAGTAATATCCCGTCCATCCTGTTCTTCTTTAAACTGGTAACATCTGTAAAACTACCAATGACATATAAAAAGCTAGAACATTTACTTTGGATTTAATAGTAATCCGTCTTTTGTGGTTATTTTTCTCACAAGTGATTTTTCTTCAAAGTATATCATTAAAAGGTATTAAATAACCTTGGCAATTAGGAAGAAGATACCAATAGGGTTTCTTCATAATATTTTTAAAATGTTACCCGGCACATTATATTGTTTTTTTGTTTTTTTTTTTTGTTTTTTTTTTTTTGTAAAAAAGATAACTCTGAATTATAACATACAATCTTGTTTTGAAATAAATCTTTAATATAAGAAAATATAAGTAAGTAATTAGAGCTACACTATGGGAAGATTTAGCTTGTGGTAAAATTTTAGCTGCCTTACCACTTGTTCTGCATGTTAGTGTTCTAGGAGTTTTGTTGTTTTTAATGTTTCCTTGGAATATGTAGATTCTATAATGAATCGATTGAGGAAATTTAGTATGCTGAGACAAAATGATGTTGTTACAATGTACAACAAAAATATGAAAAGCATTAGATACTGACGAAGCTTTGTTGTAAAAAGCTAAATTTCATATAAGAAAGTTTTTCCAGCTCATGGTGATGAACCTTGCTCTTGTTAAATGAATCGCTTTTTATTGGAAATAATTTATTTAATAATTGTGAATTACCTGACACAACTTGGTTTTACCATTAACCTAGAGCTTCTATTTAAAATGCTATACATAACTTCTAGACGTCAACAGCCCTTTTGAGACCTTTACGCCTTGGAAAAGCATGCCTAAAATCATGGTTTTTTTTTCTTCCCTTCCTAAAATTGTAATCTCCATTCACACCATTACCATATCTCCCTACTTGGCTATCTTCGGTGATTTCTATCTCTGAAATGACTTTCCATAACCCTTGTTTGTAAGTGCACTCAATGTCCTTAAATATACACTAGTTACTAATACGTGCTTTTCGTTTTACAAAGTAACAGCATTATTTTTATGCTCCTGTCCCACATAAGTTTTTTAGAAATAACTCTTTTTCTCTTAGATTGTGGGAGGATAATAATGCCATTATTACAGATAGTGAAGTTAGTAAGTTTATAGACCTGTAAAACTATCTTGAAGCACCATGCACCAATCCCTTAGTATATGTCAATTCGGTTTATTTTTATTCTTTAGAATATTGTTTTGCAGATTTATATATATCCTATGTGGTTTAAAAGGTGGAATTACAATGATCAAACCAACATACATACATACATACATACATACATATACACACACACACACACACACACACACATATATATATATATATATATATATATATATATATATATATATATATATATATATATATATATATAAGGCTTATCTGGTAAATTAAAAATCTTTCCTCCCAGCTGTCCTTAGCCATAGAATAGTGCAACGTACAGTTAACACCTATAAGGCTCTCGTACAAATTTTAGAGACTAAAGGGTAACTGTGCCTTTAAGGGTTAAGTGTGTGCTTCCCATATTGCCTTCACGAGTCATGATCATACATTTACATAACAATTGTTAAATCATTTGCTTTAAAAAGAACGAAGACGACATGCTGATGGATATGACTGAAATACTAGGCCCTGTGTTGCCATGGGAAAATTCAGTAAGTAACAGCATAAACAACACAAGGAGAGGGAGAGAGTGCGTGCAGGATAGAGATGGTAGGTGTCTCTTCGATTGAAAACGTAATGTTTGACCTTGACTCGAATCAAGATAAGCACGCGAGAAAGTTTCAAAAGGTGCAAGGTTTGTGTTTAAATTTAAACAAATTCTAATCTTCACCAGTTAATTATTTTGTGATAAATAAGCAAGGACCAACAGTATTACACTTCATCAAAATTATGATTTATCACGTTGCGTCATAAAAATATTGAAGAATAAGTATAACCACTTACAGTTCTTTCCTTCTTAACTTCTCGATATATTGGTACTAATTAAACCCTCGTCACTGATAAATTAAACAATCAACCATCGTAAAATCCAAGCGTTTTCCTATAATAAGATTGGAGGAAATGTTAATTACATGAAGTTTCGATAATTGAGCGATAAAAAGATAAGAAGTATAAATAGAGTATAATAGAGATAAGGGAATCATCCAGATTATCAAAATTAGAGTCCCCAGTAAACGAAAGAAGTAAAGATATAAAACGCATATTATGAGAGAGAGAGAGAGAGAGAGAGAGAGAGAGAGAGAGAGAGAGAGAGAGAGAGAGAGAGAGATTTTTATTGGTTGATACTTGAAAATTATTACCCAATGTTGCAAATGATAAGGACTAAAAAAAGCTATGTGAACTTCCTTTTTATCGGAGAAAACATTGCAGACGATGAGCCCAAAATATGAAACGTCTTAGAAATTTATACAGCCTCCCACTTGTTTAATAAGATTTGTATATCATCAATGCCCTTAATACATTCACATACACACTCACTCACACACGCATATATATATATGTATATATATATATATATATATATATATATATATATATATGTATATATATATATATATGTATATATACATATATATATATATATATATATATATATATATATACACACATATATATATATATATATATATCTACCTATATATATATCTATCTATCTGTCTATCTATCTATCTATCTATCTATCTATCTATATATATATATATATATATATATATATATATATATATATATATATACTAAGCTACGGTCTTTGACGCATGTAACTATCATTACATATGAATGAACATGGGGCTTCCGCCATCTCATTGCAACACTTGTTTTTGTGGGGTAAAAAAGAAAATCTCTTCTATGTTGTTGCTTTAATAACTAGAAAACCACTCTGAAAGTGCAGACCTCCGCCACGGTAGCCTATTTCAGTCTACCTTTTGCTCGACCTTGACATTGTCTGTTAACCTTGAGCTTTCAACACCGAATCATTTCCACGTCTCAACATGAATATTAATCCCTGAAAGTTTCAATAATCTGAGTAAATTTGTGGCCAGGAAGTTGTTCAAACGGAAGTAGACAAAAGGACAAAGAGGGGCGAAAACATAACTTCTTTCCAACTTCGTTAGCGAAGGTAAATATCTATACAGGTGACAGCAGTTTCAGCCATTAACAACATTGAATAATGGAAATTCACCCTATGAAGATTAAGTGTTGTCTTCAGATAGCAGATACCGCCTGTTCATCCATATATATATAGTTACTATAAGTTAAAAAGTGTGCTAAAAATTATTTGTGAAATTGGAAGGGTACGATCATTGCCCTTAAAAAGAGTAAAGCCACCGATGAGGAGCAATACGGCACCAAGTAGTTTACAAGTTTAGACACTCCGAAGATAGTGTAAAAGCCTCTCATTTTAAACTACGTACACTTCGTTAAAAAAGAGTGTTGAACTATAGCAGGGTAGCAGCATCGGCATCAAAACCCAGCAAAAAATTAGAGGATGCAGGAAATCCAAAACTATCACGATATTCATCACTTGACATTCGAAAGGGAAAGGAAAACCACCTCTAGCGTGAACTGTGTTTGACAACTAATAAAGCATTTGGAGGAGTTACTTCTCCATCTGGATTGGGTTGGAGGGGGGGGGGGTTCATTTCGTCTTCTGGAGCGTCCACGGAAGATGATTTTCCTCTTCAAAGTCATTTATCACGTAATATATATGCCGATCAACAAAATGCAAAATATAAAGCCGCTATATTTAGGATATTCAACATATTGAGGTTAATGGTCATTGATAGTCAGCTGTGTTGTTATAAGGTATATTACACAGTAAATTGATTGAAACTATAAATACAAAAGAAATGGTAAATGGCTAAGTTATATACAAATTAAGTTATATATATACAGTATATATATATATATATATATATATATATATATATATATATATACACATATATATATATGTATATATATATACATATATATATATATGTATATATTTATATTTATATGCATGTATATATATATATATATATATATATATATATATATATATATATATATATATATATATATATATATATATATCTATATATATCTATATATATATATATATATATATATATATATATATATATATATATATATATATATACAGTAGCTAACTTAGCTACTTGCCATTTTCATATTTGTTTTGTATTTATAATCTTAATTGATTTACTGTATGACATAGCTTATAACAATACAGCTGACTATCAATAACTCTTTGCTTTAATATGTTGAATTTCCAATATGTAGTGGCTTTATATTTTGCATTTTGTTGATCGGCATCATCCAAGACCATCAATCGACTTCCCACACGCTGACTTCGAGAGGGGAACAGAGAGGGAAGTTTAAAAAGTACGTTTTTTTTTTTTCTTTTTTTTTTAATATTTCTTGGAGTAAACGACAAGGTTAAGGTAGAATGCTTCAACACAACAGATAAAACAACAACATTCTAATGCTAATATTACAAATGTGATACTCCAAGATAAATTACATACTTGGTTTAATCAATATGATAGGTGTCAAAATTTGACAAACAACATAGTCCCGTGATTATTTTTATGGTTTTGTCTCGAATATTCATTTACACTAATAATTCATATGTGATCAGACATGCAAAAAGTAGCAAAAAACACACACACACACACACACACAAAAAAAATATATAATTAATATACAGTTTCGATGACTGACAAGAATGCCTCATTTTGAATTGCAGAATAGACCAGTGTAAGAAACACCCAAAACTCCATACTATAAACCTGTAGATAATATTGACAAAACGTGTAAATCTGCTACAAATTCTGCCGATGTCTAGGTCTGTATGTTCCAATACAGATTCTATTTGAATTATATAATAGCATATATGTTTGGCCTTCTATTTCATCTAAAACATCCTTTCTCAACCTACTGTTAGACCTTCTTCTATTATGATCTAACTATCTAAAAACACTAACAAATAATTCCACTTACCTGCAATAACCTTTTCATTACATTTCCATTTCTTTAGATGTCATTGTGTCATCTACTTACAATGAAATTTCATTTTAAAATCTTCTACCTTTATTTATGAGTGTCAAGGTCGTGTGTTCACCGGCGTGAGGTCAGGTGTTACTAGAAATAGCGGCATTTCTAATACCGTCAGAAGAGGTCCACCCATCTTTAATTGCTTTCATGTACAAGATAGAGGAGGTTAGAACATTTCGAGTTGAATATTTTGAGTTTTATTTTCTTCCTTAACATTCAGATTACTATATGAAATAATTCTAAATTACAATATTGCAAACGTGGTGAAAATAAAGAAAATATAACATTTCTTTTACTGATATATACCAAAATACGCCGAACAAAATGACATGTAAAGAATAATAATAGTAAAAAGGAATCTTGGTCTCATGCTACTATGACCTTTGCGTGAATAGATCTGAGAATAACTTAAACTGGTTGTTTTACCTTAGAACGAATAAATTCAGGAATGACTTGTAAAGCATTTGATTTCTGAAATTTCAAATAAGTGCCATTAAGGATAATTTAACTTAAATAACGTAAGATCACACACTATGCAAACAGTGGAGACAAATTTAATAGAAATGGAAAACTGGAAAACGTCAAGAGAGAGAGAGAGAGAGAGAGAGAGAGAGAGAGAGAGAGAGAGAGAGAGATTCGAATAACCCGTCACCTTAATCTTAAAATTAATTAAAATCTCCGTCAACTTTTTCCAGATATTCAATTTGAAGGTGATGAACTAGGAATTTCCCCTTTAAGGATTAATAAGATTATGCATACATCAATTCTTCCTAACGAATTAGGCTCAACGGGGCGTGAAATTTTTGTATAGTGATCTAATTATGACAGACGGCCGGAGAAAGGTCATAAAAAGTTCTCCTGATATATAGGAAATTTACTTAACATAGCTCACTATATGAGTAGAATTATAATTATTTCGGAGTTTTTCATAACTCGTTAAGATAAATATGTCTACATTCATACATTGATTAATACATACACACGTACACACACATATATATATGTATATATATATATATATATATATATATATATATATATATATATATATATGTATATATATATATATATATATATATATATATACAGTAAGTCTATATGTATGTATGTATAGCTTCCCAAAGAAATGAGCCTTTGAATTGTAAAATAAAACCCGTGTAAGAAACTGTTGTTAATATTGACGAAGCGTGTGAACCTCCTACTCAATATGCCGATGTCAAGGACTGTATGTTCCAATGCAGATTCTATTTGATTCATGTAATATCATATTTACTTTTATACAAAACGCTTCACCTTAACTTACTGTTAAACCTTTTCCTTGATTGGTCTAGCTATCTAAAACCCTAATTGAAAATTTCACCTCCCTACAACAACCTTTTCATAACATCTCCATTATTCTAGATTTCAAGGTGTCATCTAATTACTTTGAAAGAAATTAATATTTAAATCATCCCCCTTTATTCCTCTAAGCTAATTTATCTCAACCCCAGCTTTTGCAGATCCTCATCATCTCTTCAGAAATTGTTCGAGCGATCTTGCAACATCACTTTGCTTAGCATCTCTATTCAACAAACCTCTTACACTTAATTATAACTGTTTTAGCTACTTTCTTTTTTATACGGCAAAATTTAAATAATAACAGTTATGTGCACATTTAGAAAAAAAGTCATGGAAACGGATAAACATCCAACGTGGTTTGAGAATTCAATAGGAGTTACTAACACTCAGGCTGATTTGTCATTTGAAATAACTAAGTAATTATAATTCTTCAAGAATATTGCCATGCTGATCTATAAAACGTTTAGATTCCATTATAGAAATTAATGTAGTTGGTCATTATAAAGTATCTCCGGAGTCAGTGTTTATATTTTCAATCATGCACATTTGAATTTTCATAATTGCAAGTCTATAATAACATTATTTATTTATGACAAGGAAGCCATTATGGCCATACATCTTTGTGCAATTAACACTGATCTACTAAACATCCTCAACTGTATAAAAGAGTCTAGTGCTATATTATTTGCATCTTTGGTTTGAAGTATTTCTTACAGAAACTGATGAACAGCTCCAGACTGCATGTTGTAATTTTCTAACCTAGTCTGGTAGTAAAATCACACAATTTCAATGATTTGCTACATACTTAGTCCATCTTATGATTATAGGTAGGGCAAAGCTAATTTTTAATTTATAACCTTGATATATTGTAGTTTTTATACGATTTTATACGTAGAAGTAAACTTTGCGTAAAAATGCTTTATAATGGAGGATTTTTAGTGATCTAAGCTGGATTATTCCAATTTTTATCCATTCTTATTTAGAAAAGTTAATCTGTCTTCAAGCAATTCTGTATTCGATCACCATTCTGGGTTGAATTAAGTTTGACTATCGTGGCATCGCTCTACCTTATTAACGACACTCTCCTTTGTATCAGTTGGAGAGAATCACCTATTCTGATATCTATTTTACTTTATGTGATTGGAGAGAAGACTACAGAAATGATATTGTTAACGATTCTTCATAAAGTTCTCCTCAAACCCATAATCTTTATTATTTTTTTCGGAGTGGGACTTGTTTGATATTCATTGAGGGACTGAAATAGAAAAAATTATATCTTTTCAAAGATTTTGACATTATCATCTCCTTTGCAGGGAGTCAGTTAGCCAAGGTACCAGCCACCCGCTGAGATACTACCTCTAAAGTAATTGAGTCTTTTGACTGGCCAGATAGCACAGATAGCATTATAATGGATCCCTTTCTGGGATCCAATAATAATAATAATAATAATAATAATAATAATAATAATAATAGTTTTGGTTTGCGTTGATCTTAAACTCTGACTTCTCTATGGCTCTTATTATCTTCTTTTCAGGATTACTGCATACCGCCAGTAATTGGGCAAAAGTCTTCCTTCATTGTGAGTAGTGAAATTATAGAATAATTGAAGAATCAAGCTTTTAATGTAAAGTTTACAAGTTAAGTAAAATTTACAAGTCTGCCAAAAGAATACAGTGAACAAGCTACGTGTTTCGGGAGTGCTGTCTACCTTCATCAGGCTTAGATGGTGGAAACGATGATAGCTACGTCCTTACATATGGCAATTCTGGCTTAGGCAGAGAGGCGACGAATTTACATTGGCTTCCTTGAGCGTCGTGGGTGGAGTAAATATTAAGATTGATAGAATGGCGGGTCCTCATTGGCTAGGCCGTGCTGTAGTTCAGTCAGACTGCCTTCCCACTCAGTATGACTGAACTACAGCCGCTCTCGACTAGCGGCTTAGCCAATGAGAACCTGCCATTCTATCAATCTCACTATTCACTCGGTCCACGACGCCCTAGGCAGCCAATATAAATTCGTCGCATCTCTGCCTAAGCCACAATTGCCATACATAAGGACGTAGATATCATCGTTTCCTCCACTCAAGCCTGAGGAAGGGAGACTGCATTCCTGAAATTTGTAGCTTGTTCACTGCATTCTTTAGCTACCTTGTAAAGTTTACCTAACTTATAAACTTTACATTAAAACCTTGATTCACCAATTATTCTTGAATTTGACTACCCACCATAAAGGATAACTTTTGCCCAATTACTGGCTGTATGCAGTAATCCTGAAAAGAACATAATAAGAGCCATTGAAAAAACCGAGTATAAGATCAATGCAACTGAGGCCGCCATTATTTATAAGAAATAATAATTATAATAATAATAATAATAATAATAATAATAATAATAATAACAACAGTAATAATAATAATGATAATGATAATAATGATAATAATAATAATGATAATAATGATAATAATAATGATAATAATAATAATGATAATAATAATGATAATAACATAGAAATACACCATTAATGTTTAGATATTCGAAGTGGATTATTATAAAATACAAAATTCTTAAGCTTCCATGGACAGTAGACCTCAAAACCTAAAGTAGGTGAACTGTCTTTGTATGCCAGCATTATCAAAATCAATAATAGTAACAATAATAACGGTAAAAGCAATAGAACTGCTCCTCAGAGGGGTGGGAGAATCAAGGTGTTTTATCACCTCCAATTAGAGCCTATGATGTTATCAATATGTCCATGCCGGAATAAGAGTTATCTTGAAACACAAGACGCACAATAACGAAGCAATAACTTTGATTGACCTACGCAAACTAATAATTGGATAAATAGGCCTAAAAGAGAAGGCCTATTGATTTTAGTGTGTGAGGCTATCATGATAAGAATAGGTTCTGTGCAATCTTACCTGAGTTGATCTCCATGCAAGTGAAGTTAATCTGCGGTGGAAGGGATTGAAATACTTTTATGGTTGAACATT
Source organism: Palaemon carinicauda (assembly GCF_036898095.1). Classification (NCBI taxonomy): domain Eukaryota; kingdom Metazoa; phylum Arthropoda; class Malacostraca; order Decapoda; family Palaemonidae; genus Palaemon; species Palaemon carinicauda. The sequence continues at coordinate 224,451,889 of NC_090725.1, read as the reverse complement.
GTTTCCATCTCACTATAATGACTTTACATTCAAATACATCAATAGGTGAATAATAATAAGATGAAGAAGAGGAGTGACAAATATTCATATAATAACAATAAAAATACTGTAGCACACATACATGTACACATACATACACTCGTTAGGCAGTATATCTTAGCAATCCATATTTACGAACGGTTATGCGATTGAAAGCAGATGAGCAATCTGGTAGAGTAACGAGAAATTTGGGTGTGGAGGAAATGCCCCCCTAAATCTCGATGAAGTCACTGGAAGCAGGGTGACGGATTGGGTTTAAGGCGATAGACAAGATGTCTCATCGGCATTTACTCTTGATGCCTGGCTGATGATCTTACTAGAATCATTATGGACCGGCAGGGGTCACTTGCCTTAATTAGATAGCCACTGTGCATCACAAGGAACTGGCTATCCTTTGATGAATTTAGCCAATGAAACCTCTATGGATTTAGTCATTTTATTTAAAGAGAAAACGACAGAATGGCCCCCAGTTCCGGGGCATAGCGGGGTGCTAAGAATCTCCCAGTTTATAAATACTGAAGAAATATTGAAAATTAGTATTAGAAATGTAAGAACCAAGAATTACAGGAGGAAGTTACAGTAAGTGGAGACTAAATTTATGAAATATAGTTTGGATATCATAGCCATAAGTAAAACACGTTGTAAAGGGATTGGTATTGAAATCTTAGACCAAGACAATATATATATATATATGTATATATATATATATATATATATATATATATATATATATATATATATATATATATACATATTATTCAGGAAGAATCGATGGAGTTGGAAGAGAAGGGGTAGGAATGGTAATGACACAAAGACCAGAAAATACATTACCTGAGTGGAGAGCTGTAAATAGTAGATTGTTACTTGCAAAGTTTAAATCAAAGCAGTGCAGTGTGAGCATTGCAGTCAGCTATGCTCCGACAAAATATTACCCTGAAGAAGGGAAAGATGAAGAACTCCAGAATGTAATAGATGAGATCCCAGAGAGAGAATTGAAAATTGTAATTGGTGACTTCAATGTTAAAGTGGGAATGAATAATCAAGAATGTGAAGGATGTTGACGGTCTTGGCGAAGTTGTAAATGAAAATGGAGCACATTTTATAAGTTTTTATCTAACAAACAGTCTTGTCATTGGAGATACTCTTTTCCAGCACAAGGACATCCCAAAATAAACATGGACTTCACTATGTGGCAATTAGAAAATTCAAGTAGATCACATAGCCATTGATAAAGAGCGAATGAGGACTCGGAGAAATGTAAGAACCTATAGAGGTGCAGGTATTGGTAGTGATCACCAGATCCTCATTGCCACAATAAGATTACAACTGAAAGCACCAAACAGAAATGTAGATAGAATACCTAGGTTTGATATAATTAAGATCCTAGAAGATAAGCACTGAGAAGTATTTGCAACTGAATGTAGGAATCAATTTGCAGTCTTGGAGACTCTAAAAGGCGAAGAGCAGACAATTAACGGAGAATGGTGTGATATTATGAACATATATCAGTCAATTAGTAGTAAAGTTTTGGGACATGCAGTTACAAGGAGAAAACCATTGATATCAAATGATACTTGGGATACTATAAAAAGGAGACAAAGACAGAAAGTGATTGCTGAAAGTTTTCGAGGAAATAATGAAAATTACAAAGTAGAGCATGCTAAGTATTCCAGTATTGATAGTGAGGTCAAAAGAAAAGCCACAAATGACTGGAGAGAATATTTAGACAGGAAAGCAAATGAGGATGACAAAGCTATGAATTCAGGGAGTGGCTATGGTGTATGAATAGCTCATAGAATTATTAAAGAAATCTCTTTTGGGCCAAAAATGAAGAAGCATATACCCATCATAAAGAGAGATGGGTCTGTTATAACAACAGAAGATGAAGAAAGGCATCGTTGGATGAAACACTTTAGTGAGGTCATGAGTAGGGTATATGAAGGGAATTATTTGATTGATATGCCTAAAGTTGAGGAAGACCTTAATGTGCATATGGAGACGAAGCTATCATTAAAAAACTCAAGAGATGGAATAACTGCTGAGATGATACTGGCTGAAAATGGAGTAACTCACTGAATACTTACAAGATTATTTTGTAGAATGCGGCATGAGGAGGCAAAATCTGATGAATGGGAGCTAGGGGTGTTGGTGAAAATGGCAAAAAAAGAGATCTTACTGATTGGAATAATCACAGAGGCATCACACTTACGTAGTTGTCATGAAAATATAGTGTGCTCAGTTAAAGAGACTCGAGAGAAAGATTGATGAAAAACTGAGAGATGAACAAGCAGTATTTAGAAAAGGTAAAAGTTGTATTGCCGAAATTTTAATTTTAATCAAGACATGTCGTACAGCAATGTGTAGAATATAGAAATACAATTTTGATGGCATTTGTGGAATAAGAAAAAGCCATTTGATAGTGTGCACCTGCCTATTTTGTGGAGAGTCCTGCGCTATTACGGAGTTCCTCTTAGATATGTAAATTTGATTAAGCCTGTTCATGAGCATAGCAAGTGCAAAGTTATTATTAATGGACTTGTATAGAATGAATTTCCAGTGAACAGTGAGGTACTCCAAGGGAATGTGTTGTCACCTATGTTATTTATCCTTCTCATGGATTTTGTAAGGCATAGAGCAGTTGGGGATGGCGAAAAAGACTGGGCTGGATTAGTAATAGGAAATTAGAGGACCTAGAGTATGCTGATGACGCTGTCCTTATTAGCACAACGACACAGGACTTGCAAAGCTTGCTTACCAGAATGCATGAAGTAACACGTGAGGTTGGGTTCAAGATAAATAGAAGAAAGACAGAGATGATGATAACAGAATATGCAATGGAAGATGAAGTATTATTGAGAAGGGAAAGGATTAAGGATGTGATATCATTTGAATATTTAGGAATTATGATCTATAATACAGTTTTTAGAATTAGAGTTTAATGAAAGGTTGAAAAAAGGGAACCAGATAATGGCTAGGTTAATTAAAATTTGGAAATCAAATCGCCTGAAATTATATAAAAAATCAAGCTATATAACAGTTTAGTGAGATCAGTGTTACTGTATGGACATGAAACGAAGTATGACAATGAATTAATATCAAACGGATTTTGTAGATCTAAGATCAAAGCCCTTAGAAGAATATTGGGAGTTAAATAGCAGGACAGGATTAGAAATGAAACTATAAGACTGCCATATGTGGATGAGATCATGCCGAAGGGTAAAAGGAGAGGGTTTGGATATGCTCTTTGCACTCCCCAAGAGAGATTAGTTCACCCAACTTTCAACTGAGCTAAACATGGCACTAGAAGAGTTTGAAGACACAAGCCTACATGGCTGAGGACTAGGAAGTTTGAAGTAGGTGATGGATGGAGAAGTATTGATTTAAAATTTCAAGATAAGACGACTGGTGAAATCTAACTGAGGCCCTTTGAGTCAATAGGAGTAGAAGGAGATAATGATGACGGTGATGATTATGATGATAAATATATATATATATATATATATATATATATATATATATATATATATATATATATACATACATATACATATACATATATATATGTATATATATACATATACAGTATATACTATATATATATATATATATATATATATACATATATATATATATATATATATATATATATATATATATATATGTAAATATATACATATATATATATATATATATATATATATATATATATATATATATATATATATATATATATATATATATATATATATATCATGTGCCGCAACTAGTCGACTGCAGGTCAAAAACCTCAGATTCTTCTGCTTTTGTCTGATGATGGCCATTTCTATGGCAGTCTATACCCATTAGTTAATTAACTGTGCAAATTTCTCTTATGTTACTATCTGTTGAATATCCTTGGTTCACAGCAATTTCTAATCTCAATAACCAATTAAAATGGGAAAAGACAATATATCATAACATTGGGTATATCTTCTAAGCATATATGGAAAAAGTGTATTGTACACTCAAACACTGATATATATATATATATATATATATATATATATATATATATATATATATATATATATATATTTATGTATACATATATTTATAGATGTAGATATATATATATATATATATATATATATATACATATATATAAATATATATATATATATATATATATATATATATATATATATATATATATATATATATATATATAGGTGTGCTACTTTTATAAGCACACATTGAGTATGTGTTGTTTAAGATGTGTAAAGCTGGATAACGAAGTACATCTTATTAGCTTTAAAAAGTATTTATTTGTTAAAAACAACAGAGTTAAACCTCTCCATCACAGGAGGGAGCTGGTTTGGTCAGATGACCAATTCTGGTGAAGTATAGATATGAACTGACTAAATTATCGATATCACAGATATCGTATGCTTAGTTGATATAGCAATTTTGTCACAATCTTGGAAGACACCTGCATCCGGTGACGTCACAAACTTTCACACGCTGATGCATTGGTGTTGACGTTTAAGAAAAATGTTACATTGTTGAGGCTGCATTGTACATCCTGTTTATGATTTGAGTGACTACAGCAAGTCCCACGGCTAGCATCTTCATCCAAAATGACATATTACGTCATGTGTTTTAAACATGTAATAATAATTATTACATAAGCTCGGCCAGCTATCTCAATTTTTTCAAAAAAAATTTAACACAAGCCAAAACATGTTTACTAGGCGTGACTCGACATATGTATTATTCTTTGTTTAACTTTAGCCATAATCAAACGAGGACGAATGTCCAAATAGGCACATTAAAAAATAATAACAATAATGCATATGAAAAGATATTACCAAAGCAAAGAAAAAAATGCATGATAAAATAAAGATCACATATATGGTACATTGCTAGCAAATGATTATATGGTACCAAAAAAAAACTACTGACTTACATATGATTCGGTAACTTATTAAAGAATAATTGTTACCTTTGTCAGAAACATAGATTAACATAATAAGGTAACTAATAAAAATATTTGTTACCTTGGTAAAAATTCAATTTTTTAGTGCACAAACACGAATTCCTGGTACGTACACGTACCACGGTTTCGTACATATATATATATATATATATATATTTATATATAGGGCTGATATATTTTATTAGATGCCCATAGATTCTGTTAATTTAATTTTTTTTCTCTATTCTTTTTAACATTCCGGCTTATATATTCTATTAGATGCTGAGAGAAAAAATGATTTATATTTTTTTTTAAATGTTATTTTAAATGTATTTTTAACAATGCAATGTAAATAATTTCTTCAATTACATATTACTAGCGTACTAATAGCTTTTCTTACAAACACACTTTCCAGAGCAATTTACTCCTTTAGCGAATGAGGTGGCCACTTCAAACGGCTTTAAACTGAATTAAATAAGGAGTTTTGTCTGGACATGGCGAAACGTTCTGTTGTAGCTGCCTGCTGTGCCGTAACCTACGCCAAACAAGGATGTTCACGGCGATAAATATCATCACCGTGAGAACCAGTCCTGCTAGTAGTATGGGGTGAAGGATTTCCTTATAAGTCGGTGACAGGTGGTCCAATTCGGTTAGCTTCATCAACCGCTTTGCAGCCTGTCTGTTGTACGGGAGAGGTAGTGCTGGCATTGTAGAGGTCCACGTGAAGTTCGCGAAGTAGGCTCGTTCTCTGATGAGTGTCTGTAGACCAGTCACCATGGAATTAGGGGAAGTCCCGATACAACCATCTGCTGCAACAAAGATATGGGCGAAGGACGTGGATCCGTCAGTGCATGATACATTGAAGCCGTCCTTGTCGTATCGTATCCACGAGCCATTGTTCAGTCTGCAATTGAACTCATTATTGTCAAAGGGATAAAGCTTATCCAGACAATTTTCACTTGTATGGGAGAGAACACCGGCTAGCACTATACCTAACTCGCATGAATCCATTAAGTTTTTATGGAATTCAAATGAGTCAGCTGTACATATTTTTCTAGTCATTGCGTCTGAACAGTGAGTTAATTGATTTAAGTCTTTAATGACCGTATATGTTTCCTTCTCTGGGGAAATCAATACGTGTCCTGTCAAACTGGATATTACTGGATTTGAGTGATTCGTCATGAAAGTCGGAAATGGTGATATCCTGTAAGATTGCCAGGCATCAGAAGAATCAAAGGGAATTGTAATCCTAATCTTGTTATTATCAACGTTTACTGTAATTAGGCTGTAATAAAATTCTAACCTATGTTCGTCTAACAAAGGAACATAGCCTAGTTTATCCCTTCCGTTCTCCAGAATTAACTTTAAGTAATTTATAGGCAACAAATGGGGCGACAGTACACCTTTAGTTGCTAACGTGATAGCTTCTACATAATCCTTGGATTTCTCAATGAAATGTGCAATTCTGTTATGTATGTGATCTATCTTTGAATCATAATACGTTAACGTTGCCAACAAATCTTGTACTTCCATAATCTGAATGATATTATTTGAATGTTCATTTACTAAATCCATAATTTTATTGATTGAAGCTAACTGATTCCTTAGTTCTGACATAATCAATTCATCTTCATGAGTCAAGAACTCAATTTTCTTATTTTGATTACTAATTTTAAGACGATTGGAAATTCCTAAACCTAAACTTGCAATAGACCCAAAGATGTTTAATGCAGCATAAATAAACGGATTTCGTCTTTCTTTATGTTCGTGTCCTACAGTCCACATCAAAAGGTCATAAGCCAAAGATCCTGTCTCGTAAGTCTTATTTTTCAAGTCATCAGATAGCATCTCTGCAACTTTTAATGTTGATCCAAGCAAACTCTCTGTAGTCAAATGAAAATGTCTTCTATGCAACTCATCCAATGAGGCAGAAAACCTTGAAATGGCGGTTCTTAAGCTAGTGACATCATTCTCTTGAAGAAAAATTGCTTGCATATTCACTTCTACAACTACGTTGGTTGACGTAATAAAAACGTCTTCTTGTCTTTCAACTATAGTGCCATATTTAAAATTTATACTTTTAGTTTTAGAGCTCATCCCACACGAGAAAAATGTCTGAGCGAACAATATCACTCCCAACAACAAAAAATTCATCTTGGAAACCTGTAACGAGAAAAATATATGTAATTACTCCTGTATTAAGAAGAAAACTTTTATTCACATAAAATAAAAAAAAATTTTCCTTCACTTCTTTCCCTCTCTTTTCTTTTTAATTTCTTATTTGAGCCAATGATACTATTCTCTCATCCGTGGGTTGAGATACGTTTTGAACTCTAAACCTATTGGCCGTTAATGTTTCCAAAATGTTAAATGGGCCTTCAAACTTAGGTGTTAGTTTATAATTGAGCCCTTTTCGTACATTGATTTGAATATATACGTTATCACCCACGGTATATGTTTTAGTTGGTTTCACTGTTTTATCATGATTCCTTTTCATTATGATTTGTGAGTCTTCTAAATTCTTTCGAAGGATATCATATCGACTTATACTTGCATTTATACATTCTTTTAAAGGATTTGATAGATTAGTTGTAGGCGTTAATACATGGAAAGGCGTTCTAACTGGGGTACCATACAATGCTTCATGCGGTGACATTTTAATTGATATATGATATGAATGATTCAGAGTACTCAGTGCCGCTGGTATTGTAATATCCCAGTTGGGGTCTGGTCCCCCTAGTGTTACTCTTAATATATTTAATATCTTCCTATTTGCTCTTTCCACTAGCCCATTCGACTCTGGGTGATATATCATGGTATTTATTTTCTTTATGCTGAGGAATTCACACAATGAGGTAAGAAAGTGATTATTAAATTCACCACCCGAGTCTGAGATTATCATGTGTGGAATTCCATGTTTACAAATGTAACACTCGTAAAACTTCCTAGCGCATTCAATCGCAGTTTTAGTTTTAAGCGCTATTAGTTCTGTATATCGAGTTAAAGCATCTATAATTACTAAGAGGTGCTTATTTCCTCTGTCTGACTCGTAAAATCCTGTTAACAAATCTAAATGTATTCTTTCAAAGGGTTGATTGGGCACAGGATAAGCTCCTAGGCTGACAGGTGTTTTCGTATGCCCTTTGTTTTCCTGACATGTGCGACAATTAGCTATGTGTCTTTTTATATCTGTAAGCATTGTATGCCAATAAAACAATGATTTGGCTTTCTGTGACATTAATGAGAACCCCGGGTGTCCATGTAATGGATTTGAATGCAACCAATTCAGGACAGTGGAAATAAGTGAGATTGGTACTACTACCTGATCGTTAGTTACATGTGGTGTATTGCGGGTTTTCCTTGTCACAGTCCTACACAGAATATTATCTTTGATTATATAATTCTGCTGCTTATACTTTATATATTCCTTTTCCTTATGATTGCCTTTCAAAGCATTTATAATTGTTTCTATTTTCTGATCTTTTCTTTGCTCAGTCTGTAACAATTCAGCGCTCCAGCCTAAATCTTCTTGTTCAGATATCGTTTTAACAATAGGCATGGATGTTGATATATCTATTAATTCAGCTAAAGGTTCCGTACAAGATGACACGGGGTTGCGTGATAATGCATCCGCAATGATATTTGCCTTACCAGGTAAATACCCGATTCTTGCGCCAAAATCTTGAATGATTAAATGCCACCGAGTTCGTTTAGGGCTGTGGTTGAAGCCTTTAAAGAACTCTGTTAGTGGTTTATGGTCAGTAAGAACCTTAACGGGATAACCGTAAATTATGAACTTAAAATGCACTAGTGAATTAACAATAGCTAGCCCTTCCTTGTCTATTACTGCATACTTACTTTCGGAAGTTCTCAATTTTCGAGAATAGAAAGCTATCGGGAAAAATTGTTTATCATATTGCTGAAGCAATACCCCTCCTACTCCTAAGTCTGAGGCGTCTGTTGCAATGAAGAATTCCTTACCGAAGTCAGGAAATTTTAAGATAGGAGAACTACACAGTTCATCTTTCAAAGTATTAAACGCCTGTTGATGTTGCTCAGACCATATGAAATCTACGCCCTTCTTCGTAAGATCAGTTAAAAGAGCGGCTATTATTGAATAGTTGCGTATAAAACGCCTGTAATATCCACTACAACCCAGAAATTGCTGTATTCCCTTGACATTTGTAGGTATGGGAAAATTACGTATAGCCGATACCTTATCATGGACTACTTTAAGACCTTGGCTTGACACCATGAAACCCAAATATATTAATTCTGTTTTGAAAAACTCCCACTTACTAATCTTTACCCTTAAGTTATGTTGTCTTAATCTCTGTAGTACTAGTTCTAACTTACGTAGATGTTCTTCTAAGGTGTTGGAAAAGATTACAAGATCATCCATATAGGCATGCAATATATCCCTTAACAAGTCTCCAAACACTATGTTAATCATTCTTGTAAATGTTATAGGAGCACAACGTAAACCAAAAGGCATCCGTAAAAATTAATAATGTCCCCTGGCTGTGCTGAAGGCTGTGTATGGGATACTATCTTCTTCTATTGATATCTGGTGAAAGCCTTTAAGTAAGTCCAAACTGGTAAAATATTTATTCTGACCTAACAAAGACAAAATATCGTCAGTACATGGCACTGGGAATCGATCAGGGATCGTCTCCTCGTTTAGACGACGAAAGTCGACGCAGATACGCCATGTTCGATCTTTTTTCGGTACAACTATTAAAGGAAAATTATAAGGGCTGTTTTATTTCCTAATGACTCCTTCTTCTAGCATTTTACCTACTTCATCATTTATTTTATTCTGGAATTTCATAGGGAGTCTGTACGAGGGTACATAGATAATTTTCAGCTTGTCCTTTAACCTTATTTGATGCTCGATCACATCTGTTTTTCCTAAGGATCCATCCGTAGTGGAAAAAACATCATGATATTTAGTTAAAAGTCCAAAAATTTTCTGCTGAATTTCTTCGTCCTGAATGTCCTTATTGATTTTATTTTTAATAGACCGCAAAAGGGATTCATCCGCAACTGATTAAGAGTGATTGATTTCAGCAACGGTAAGAATACGATGTTTATAAACTTCTACATCCAAGATATGTTGATTTTTGTGAATTACTAAAGTGTTATTTAAATGATTACAGACTTCAATATTACATTGTTGATGTGAGCCTACTGTATAAATAGCTTGTGTGACAGACAATCCGTTAGTTTTCAAAGTGTCGGAAAGGATTAATATTTCAGATCCCGGTAATGTTTTCTTTATTTGCACTATTAAATTCGAAGGTACGTTTGGTTCGATAGATTGCGTGCAAGATGATATTACGGGTAAACAAGAATTCTGCTGGGTCGCGTATATTATTTCTTTATTAGTGAGACAAGTTATTGGTTCTTCAACGTACGTTACGGTTACATTTGTCGTCTCCTTTTTATCCAAAACTGATTTTAAGGTATTAGAAGACTTATAGAATTTCCCTTTGATATACACGCCGTGCTTGGCAGGGGCTAAGATAATGTTTTGATTTCCCATAGATGGGTATCCTATAATTACAGCTGGATACATATTAATGTTTTTTACAACAACAAATGTATCGGCAAACGTGCGTTTACCGACTTTGAACTGAACATGAGTTATGCCTATGACATTTAATTCATTGTTTCCTATACCCAAAAGTCTAATTCCGGATTTTTCAATCGGAAAGTTCGAAAACAACAAATGATGTGTCTTCAAATCCATGATATTACGTGGACTACCAGAGTCAAAAAATAACGTAAAGGATTTGTGTTCTAAATTTACAGCACATAAGGTTGGCTGTAACTCATTTTGGCTTATTATTGTATGAATTCGTTGCAAATCTACGGGAGCATGCACTGTTTTACTTAATTCGGCCGTGTTTTTCATAGGAAAATCTATTGTCTCACAATTATCTGATAAAACATTAAATTGATTATTCAATACTATTGATGTTGACATGAATGACCTTGACCCAACATCAATCTCTTCCCCTCTGGAGTTAACTATGTGGTATTTGCTTTGCTCTGCACATTCTGAAAATTAGTCTGACCTTGCGAGGTCTGGTTTAACGACCCAGGCTCAGTGATATTCGAAGAAGTGTTTGTTTGTTTTGGACTCTGAACTGCATTGACATTTGGTTGTTTCTTCTTATTGTTAAAATGAGGATTTTTCTTTTTATTTCCATATGGAACTGACTGTGGAATTGACTGTGTATTTCTGGGATTCTGTTGTGTCTTACGCGAGTAACATTGGCTATATGAATGAGTTGCACTGTTATGAATCGAGCAGAATTTCGTTCTACAGTCCGCGCTTAAGTGACCTTGACGTTTGCAATTATAACACGTTATTCCCGCTACTTGACTACTAACTACGTTCACTGTTTGTGGCTTTGTTTCATTCTTTGCAAAAACTTGAGTTAACACGGGATCGAGATCTGGACACTGGGACATGTGTTTTTTTATGTGTTTATATACATCCAATTCCGTAATTGCAGGCGTTAACTTCTTATCAAAACACCGCACTAAAGCTTCAGGCAATATAAGTGTCATGCAAGTTAAATACATTAATCGTAAAAAATCTTTCACGGAGATGTTATGCCCAGTAACCCAAGTGGAATTACCTAAAATGTCCTGATATTCATTAAGCCTATCAGCTATGAGAGCTGCTCTCTCAATAACATTAAGCCGATTCATAGTGGCTTGATTAAGTGTATTTCGTAACGTTAATACTACATCCAAGGCTTCCTCACCCCCATAGACTGCGCGTAACCTAACTTTGAAATCATCCCAGGTAACTGCTTCTTGAAATGAAACACCTCTTAAATACGCACTCGCATCCCCCTTAGAAAAATCTATAAAACTTTTAGCTTCTTGTAATTGTACAAAAGGGTCTACGATTTGTTTGGCATTTAAATGGGCATCGACGGATGAAATCCATGACTCCACATTTTGTGGCAAGAACCCATTGACCCGACCCTGAAAAGGAAGGATTGCTGACCTGGCATTTACAAGCGTCACAATTGGAGGAGGATTAGTCTGGCCTACGCCACTAGGTCCAGGGGTAGGGTTCACAGGGGGAGTCATGACTGCTGTATTTCTTTTCCTATCTCTTCGACCCCTTGCAATTCTATCAAAATATCTATATGAGTACAGACGTCCACTGCGTAAACGCATATGTATAATAAAATTCCCCAAACAATGTTACTAATCCCAAGACATATCCCGAGAATTTCTGAAAGAAAAAGGAATTAGCACAAAGAGAGAAAAATTCTAGATGAGAATTCGGAGTTGAACACAGTTTCCTTTAATGAACGGAAACAAAAGATTAGCAATTCACTCACCCCAGTAATAATCGACTAACGATTCGTGATAACTACACTTCACTGCCTAAACTGGAATGAATTCAAAAATTTGTACTTAGCTTATATATGGTTCTGTGTGATGTCGACACATCCTCTCTCTCTCCCTTGATGTTTTTTTAGCGATGTATCGTTCGAGTTTCTTGTTGAATGTAGTGCTTCCTGGATATGTTTTGCAAACGTTGAACGTCAGTCCTTGGGTTTCCTAGGATGTTGATTGAAGATCCAGTTCATCGGTTTTTATTCATAACATTCATTAATGTTAAATATTTCGATGGACTATATTACTTAGTCAAAATTGTAGATACATGTAGATAACGTTGAGTTCTTGAAGATCTTTCTCTGGTTTTACAGCTTTTATTTTGAAGTCTTGAAGACCTTTCTCTGGTTTTACAGCTTTTATTTTGAAGTCTTGAAGATCTTCTCTGGTTTTACAGCTTTAATTTGAAGTCTTGAAGATCTTTCTCTAATTCTTAGAGTTTAACCGCTGCCACCATTTATAGGTGTGCTACTTTTATAAGCACACATTGAGTATGTGTTGTTTAACCCTGGATAGGTACGCTCCTCGGACACCCCTTTAAGGGTATACTCGGACGCGAACGACCCCGACGCCAAAAATAATTCTTGAAAAATCAGTTTTTGCAGTAACCTCCTTTTTTCTTTTGCCAAAAAAAAACTTCAATGAATGCTTAAAACAACTGTAAAGATAAATACTACTCATCTGCAGAAAAACTATTTATCATAAATATTTTAAAAAATTAAGTAGAAAAAAAAAGACCTGACATAAAAATTCATAAAAAAAAGTTTATACATATATACACAAATCCTTTTAGGAATTGATTCTTGAATGTTTAGGACACATCTTGATGTAATTTGGATGAAGTCAGACCCATGGAGGTGAAGATCTGAAATGAGAAAAAAAGGGTAACTTTTTTTGGCCAAAAAAATTTGTCCAAATTTCATGAATTTTTTTGGGTACCCAAATGAAATAGGAAGTGGCTAATTTTTTAGGGAATAAACATATGTTATCCTAAAATAGAAATATGTAAAAAAATCTTCATTATTTTGTAAATTACATTTATATCAGGGGCCATATCTAAAGGTAATTTTTTGAGTACCTAGAAATTTCGTAAAAAAATACATATATTTAATATATAATATGATTTTTATGCAGGTAAAAATATACCAAAATATCACAAATTCTATAGGGAACAAGAATATATATAGATAGGGCAACTTACGCTTCGGATATGTCCACAAAATGGCCGCCAACCACACTGACTCAGACTCCCTAATCTGCCACTTGAAATGTAGGAAGGGTATGTCAATTTCAAGGTGTTATTTACTAATCTAATTATTATTGGATATGCATAAAAATTGTATGGTGAGTTTCTGGATAATTGTCGATTATTTTACGACTATAAAATTAAAATTGTGACCCAAAAAAATTTTTTTGAACGGAAATAAAATCGAAAAAAAAATGTAAAATATAATATTTTAGCTAAATAATTTGATGATATTCAATCAAAAAAGAAGTAAACAAAATTTTCCGACAAATAAACATCTAGAGGAATCATTACTCTGTGATAGTTCCTTAGTACGTAGTAATTTTGAAAGAATTGGGAAAAAACGAAAAAATGGCAATCACAGGAAAATCGAACACATACCTATATATACGCCATATCTGGCTAAAAAAAAGATAGGCATGGGTAGCCAGATCATCTAGAAACACTTTCCAACACTATAAAAATATAAGTTTTGCGACACTACTTGCCAATTCCTTACGGTAACATGACTAAGCAAAAAAATGCAAAACAAATAAAAAGGGGCATTCGCGGAAAAATGGCTAACATTCTAATATACGGCATTTCAGAAAAAAAAAATTCAGCCACGTACTAGGCAAACCATCAAGGCACATTTTCCGACAAATAAACATCTAAATGAATCATTACTCTGTGATAGTTCCTTAGTACGTAGTAATTTTGAAAGAAATGGGAAAAAACGAAAAAATGGCAATCACAGGAAAATCGAACACATACCTATATATACGCCATATCTGGCTAAAAAAAAAAGATAGGCATGGGTAACCAGATCATCTAGAAACACTTTCCAACACTATAAAATTATAAGTTTTGCGACACTACTTGCCAATTCCTTACGGTAACATGACTAAGCAAAAAAATGCAAAACAAATAAAAAGGGGCACTCGTGGAAAAATGGCCATTCTAATATACGACATTTCAGAAAAAAAAAATTTCAGCCACGTGCTAGGCAAACCATCAATGCACATTTTCCGACAAATAAACATATAAATGAATCATTACTCTGTGATAGTTCCTTAGTACGTAGTAATTTTGAAAGAAATGGGAAAAAACGAAAAAATGGCAATCACAGGAAAATCGAACACATACTTATATATACGCCATATCTGGCTAAAAAAAAAATAGGCATGGGTAGCCAGATCATCTAGAAACACTTTCCAACACTATAAAAATATAAGTTTTGCGACACTACTTTCCAATTCCTTACGGTAACATGACTAAGCAAAAAAATGCAAAACAAATAAAAAGGGGCACTCGCGGAAAAATGCCCAACATTCTAATATACGGCATCTCAGATAAAAAAAAAACATGCACGTGTTAGCCCAACCATCAAGGCACACTTTCTAACACATAAACATGAAAAAAAAATCAATAATATACGGCAATTCCTTACTACGTAGTAAATTTTTACAAATATTGAAAAAAAAACAGAAATTGGCAACCGCAGTTAAATACCCAATATACCAATAACTACGTCGTATCTGACAAAAACAAAATCACGCATGGGTAGCCAGATCATCTAGACACACTTTCCAACACTAAAAAAGCAAAAGTTTTACGACACTATTTGGCAATATCTTACGGAAAAATGACTTGGCAAAAAAATGAAAAAAAATGAAAAAGGGGCACTCGCGGTAAAATGCCCGACATTCTAATATACGGCATCTCAGATAAAAAAAAAGACATGCACGTGTTAGCCCAACCATCAAGGCACACTTTCTAACACATAAACATGAAAAAAAAATGAATAATATACGGCAATTCCTTACTACGTAGTAATTTTTACAAATATTGAAAAAAAACAGAAATTGGTAACCGCAGTTAAATACCCAATATACCAATAACTACGTCGTATCTGACAAAAACAAAGTCACGCATGGGTAGCCAGATCATCTAGACACACTTTCCAACACTAAACAAGCAAAAGTTTTAGGACACTATTTGGCAATATCTTACGGAAAAATGACTTGGCAAAAAAATGAAAAAAAAATGAAAAAGGGGCACTCGCGGTAAAATGGTCCTCGTGGTGATGAACGACATTTTAACTAAAAAAAAAATCATGCACATGGTAGCCAAACAATCCACCAACACTTTCCACAACTGATAACCTATACAAGTTGAACCATTCTACGACAATTTCATAATACGTAATAACTTTGATAATTATGCAAATTACCTCAGAAGGGTAAACTCGGTCGCGCTCGACCCCGACGCGTCTCAGAAATCGGGGAAGGAGTACAGCTACAGCAATGCACATCTGGACACTACTAGAGCGTGTAGGGGAGACACCTCCTGCAGGTCGATCACCCACAAATTCAGTCACGGGGGTGAGTCACGTGAGAAAAACCTGTTTTTTTTTGACGCTCGGGGTCGCGAACGACCCATCGTACCTATCCAGGGTTAAGATGTGTAAAGCTGGATAACGAAGTACATCTTATTAGCTTTAAAAAGTATTTATTTGTTAAAAACAACAGAGTTAAACCTCTCCATCACAGGAGGGAGCTGGTTTGGTCAGATGACCAATTCTGGTGAAGTATAGATATGAACTGACTAAATTATCGATATCACAGATATCATATGCTTAGTTGATATAGAAATTTTGTCACAATCTTGGAAGACACCTGCATCCGGTGACGTCACAAACTTTCACACGCTGATGCATTGGTGTTGACGTTTAAGAAAAATGTTACATTGTTGAGGCTGCATTGTACATCCTGTTTATGATTTGAGTGACTAAAGCAAGTCCCACGGCTAGCATCTTCATCCAAAATGACATATTACGTCATGTGTTTTAAACATGTAATAATAATTATTACATATATATATATATATATATATACATATATTTATAGATGTAGATATAAATATATATATATATATATATATACATACAAATATATTTATATATATATATATATATATATGTAATGCGAATGATAGACAATAGATGGACATTAAAAATAACAGAATGGGTCCATAGTGACTGTAGAAGAAGCAGGGGAAGGAAGAGATG
>NC_090725.1:224387673-224425173 GCF_036898095.1 Palaemon carinicauda | reverse complement strand
TGTCATCACCCTTTAGTCAGATGCAGGGGTTGTACCAGTGAAATCAGTCTATTGTTATGATAAGCAGCAGGAAAAGAAGGTGGAGGCTTTCTGTCCTAATGTCATTCAGAAGTATAATTTGAAAATGACTGGCATTAGCAAGAGTGATATGCTGACCTACTTCTACAAGACCCCTATGTGAGCCTGACAGTGGTAGACCAAGCTCTTTGGGGGGGGGGGGGGGGGGCATTTGCAATGCCTGGCTGTTGTACAAGAGAGATTGCAAGGCCTTGTAGGAAAAGCCGATGCCTCTCAAAACCTTTTGGGTTGACATCTCAGATGATGGGTGAAGTTAGGAGAGCTGGGCACCAAAATTGATGCATCTTTCTTTGTAGTGGAAGCCAGTGCCAATGCTAAAGAGGGAAAGAGGGCACAGAAAGCAATCGTACCGCACAAGAGCCAGCAGTATGACAGGCAGACTTGCAACTTGTATTCCAGGAGGGAGATCCACAACACAAGATAATGGGTATTGATTGCTAAGTGGCCATCTACTTACTGTACACCATGAACAGCTTCATCTTCTTCCATTCTTTTCCAGATAGTTGGCCCAATTCTTGTGCTAGTTCACCACAGTCATAACCTAGGTCGTGCACGTAGTGCTTGTAGGAATTTTTCCTCTTTGGCTAGATATATCTCAGGTATTATATTTTGTGTAATATAGCTATTTTTGTACTGTACTTGTATACTTTGAATTCATGTATATGTTTAAGCTTAATACAGTCATTTTGATGTCGATTTTTCTTTGCTTTAATATTTTGATCTCCTGTATGTGTTTATGGTTTAGTACATTAATTTTAATGTTTTCTTATTGTACTTTAATATTTCTACCTCATTTATGTGTATATGCTTTAGTACAGTCATGTTTATGTTTTTGTACTGGACTGGAATATTTTTATTTCCTGTAATTGTTTGTGATGCTTGCAGTATAGTCCTTTTGATGTTAGTTTTGTACTGTAATTGCATATTTCGACCTCATGTCTGTGTTTGTGGTGCCATGGTACAGTTACATTGGTATTGTTTTTCAACTTTACTTGTGTATTTCTATTACTATATGTGTTTGTGGTGCTTTTGTTCAGTCATTTTCATGATATTTTTGTCCATATAAATTTTGTTTTCCTATTTGTAGTTGTTGTCTTTTGGTACAGTAATTTTTATAATTTTTTTCATTGTACTTGTATATTTCGATTATTCTTTTTGTGTTTGTAGTTCTATACTCAAGTCAGTTTTATGTTCTTTTTATGTGAGCTGTATTAATAATGGACCTTAGTAAGTTATTAACTATTTAGTCATTTTTCAATTCTGTTTGTTCTTTTCAAGGCTACCTAGTAATATAAGTTGCAATTGTAATATAAATGTATATTATTTCTTTACATATTTTGGATAGCAATAAGACTGAATTTTGTTATCCGTGAACATTGAACACTCCAACTATCATAATAATATTCTTCCGACCAGCCGAACAAATGCCTAATGTATAAAAGACTCTGTTCTGAACAGAGACATGTAGTATTCTGGAATGTTCAATTGTTCTTTTGATGGTCACTGTTATGTGTTAGTCATGGGGCCTCCCTGTCACATATTATCTTCTGAAAAAAAGGTGCGGCAATCTATTATTATGTTTATAAGAAGCATTTTCAAGAGGTTTTGGCATTCTAAACTAGGCTACCCATTACCCTTGCTATTGTCATGTCACTATGAAGTGTTTACGAGACTCTTTCCATCATAGGTTCCTTCGATTTAGTAACTTAGTCCGAGTGCCAAACTAACATATTTGGTATGACATTGTTTTGTGGTCGGCCTAGTGTATTTGAAATAATTTACCCTATTTAGAGGCTCCTGACTTTCAAATCTCAATTATGTCATACTGGCATCCTTAAGGTGTTGGAGATACACAAGATGGCTGCCAATATAGCAATATAATGCCTAAATTGTCACTTTAAATCGTAAAACTTGATAGGATAATGTTACAAGGACCACGTTTCATTCTCTGAAGGATACGACATTTGTTTACTATAATCAAACTTAACTGGTTTTATTTCATTGTGTATTTTGATTGTTTATTTTGAAGAAAATCATAAATAACAATCGCATCATTTATGTGTTTTGTATATACATATATATATATATATATACTGTATATATATATATATATATATATATATATATATATATATATATACATATATATATATATATATATATATATATATATATATATACATACATACATATATATATATATATATATATATATATATATATATATATATATACATATATGGAATATATTTCAATGATTATTAAGAAGCTTATATGTTTATGAGATAAAGTCAAGACGTTTAAAGAATCAGCAACTGTGCATCTGTTACTGCACAATACAATAAGTGGAATCTCAGACATCAGTTGAAAATTTTGACAGCAAAATTTCTTAAAAGAGTGGTCTCCAATCAACACTTTCCTTGGTAGTTTTGATGACGTAGAGTAAATGAGAATGATGCTAATAATGTCCGATTAGTTAAAGCACTTTGAGATTAAAATGAAACCTCCACCAGATGTATCAATGCAGATTTGTAAGGGTCCACAAAACCATAAATGACCAAACTCCATGGAAGAAGTTTTGGCTAGTCAAAGAATTCCTATTTACTGGACGTTCAATTTCTGAAAATATTATGTATAATCTTCAAATGCCAGAGATTAGAGGGTTGAATGCTATGAAATGCAAGATATAACATTAGTAACAACAGTAAGTGACCCCAGTGATAAAAGCGGTGTATAAGCCTCTGAATGACCTAATCCTATCAAACCCATCCAAATACTGAATGCTATGTCCAAGGATCAAATGGACACGGGGAATATAATGCAACATCACACAATTGTGACTGCAGACCAGAAGCGTTAATGTGTGATTGTTCATGTAACATGAGCATTCCCAAAGCTGATTGAATAATTTGTTCCAAGTCTTGGTGGGATGCACATGCTTATGAGTTGCTTTGTATGTGTTAGAATTCTTTTGGGTGACACAAAGAAGTTATGGAGGCAACTTTTGTCTGGAAAGAAATATTGATTAAGTGTAAGAACCTTTAGGCTGGTTGTAGAAGAACTTCTTCGTTCTGTGATCTAACAATGTAAGACCTTTGAAGATAAGTTAGATACTAAACAAAGGCCCAGATGATAGCAGGATAACAAAATTATATATTGAATGCTCATTTGAATGCTCGCAATGATACTCTTCACAAGAGCAGAGAAGGAGGCAGAGTGGACCACTTCATCTGATGTGAAGATGATACTGCCATATTTCTTTGTTGCTGCTCATATTAACTGTGCAAGGTATTATACATATTACTTGGAATCCTTGAAGAAATTGCCAAGTGAGGTCTTAGCGTATTTCATGAAAGGATAACGTGTAATGTAGTATCAGGCTAGCATATGAAATGGGATGTGATCTGATATGTTCATAGAGACCACATTTATGAGATATGGCAATGGATCTGGGGTACCAGTGGCATTACTCTTAAGCTAGCTGCAATGAAGAGATGGGTACTTAGTTAAGAGGACTGGCAATAGTTTGCTAAAAATCTTGTTGAGACGAAAGAAACTTCTAATTATGTACACATTATTTCCCGCAAGGAGGAGTCAGTTGCTTGCAAACCTGCTGATGAGGCTAACAGGAAGAGAATCAGCAAGACGCCGTCATCTTGTATAGATCCTTTGAGTATATACGAACATTAAGATGGCTTTGTCAACTTAGCTTCTGGGATGGTAAAACATGGATAAGTGATTACTAATGAAGCAAATACCACTGGAAATGAACAAATAGTAAAAGTTCATGAATCACGGCCAGCAAAGTTCCATGATAATATTCAAATTAGGGTTAGAATAATGTCTGATACTAAGAATTTGGTTATTACTGGTTTGTCATCCCAATTTGATACTTCTATGATATACTCAAGAGTGATGGGGATTCTGACGTCAAGACATTAGTTTCATGTATGTATTTAACCATGACATCAATGTTTGCAGATAACAGCCTAATGAAAATGAAAAAAAAAAATAAATCCGTATTAAATAGGAATCTACAAGTTGAGCAATTTTATTATTCAAATTCTAAGGATCAATCAAATTAAGAAATGTTAATCATCAATGAATGTGGGCAGTTTATTGGCTAAGAAAAAAAAGAACCATCCATGACTACATCGATAGCTTTGTTGACCACATCATGCGCAAGCTGTGACAGGATGAAGTGTATATAGATCTTGATTAATACTATGATTACAGCATCAAAGATGGAACAAGGAGTGAGCAGGCAGCATGAATTACCAGACAGTACCACATGATGCTAGATATGCCCCTAGCCAAACAAAATGCTATCCTCAATGTTACATCTAATAAGGGGAAACTGAATGAAATCATTTGTCAACAACTACCATCAAGGATATCATCTCTACCATCATCTCATGAAGATTATAGGCACGTTAGTACTTAAAGGGGGTAATCTTGTTCCAATTCAGGTTGTACAAGGAGTGTGTCTGTCAAGGTATGACCTCAAAACTATGCATGAATAGGCAGATATCATCATTGTACAATAAATAATTCCTCTTGTAAAAGAAGGAAGGTGTTCAATCTAAGCTATTTGCAATGACACACCTTCTGGTACACTACTAACATAGTAACAATATTAACATTCCTGTTGTGATGGACGAGACAAGTGCAAAGAGATCAGTCCGCAGCATTCCTGACACAGACAAAACATCAAGACATAATTGAAGATTTACTAGCAGTCCATGCACTCACTGGATGTGACAGGACAGCCTACATTTGGGGGATTGAAAAGAACTATAGTTATCAAGATCCTATGGAAGGAGCATATGCTGAAAAAAAGGATTAGTGCTATTGTCGAGGTAGACAGCAAGTTTTTTTTTTTTTTTTTTTTTTTTTTTGCGTGCTACGGGCGTCATGAAAACACATTGTCAGATGCCCGTTATCATGCGTGGTTGGAAAAATATGTAAATGAAATGTCACTACTATCATTTCCAGAGGCCGTGTAATAGTGTTTTTCCCAAAAATCTAACAAACCGGCTTATGAATTTCCATGAAACTTCAGCAATGAATGTTTCAAACATTGGCCTAATTTTTGGTGGTACAATGAATTGACAGATGAGATTAATCAACCCGTTTACTCTTAGAAAAAAGAGGAACTTCTTCCCTTCCTTCAGAGCGTTTCGAAGAAGTGTTACTTAATCACGTAACTGTGACGCAGAGGTTCCCCCAACCCTCCTTCGGTGTTTACACCTATGACTATCCTAGTACTCCCCCCCCTTCCTTCTTGCCTTCTTTCCTTCATTCCCATTGTTATTAGCCTACCGAGTGAATCCCTGTTAGAAAAGACTGTGTACTGCACATATAAAATGAGCCGGAAGAGCAATAAAATGTTTTATGGTGGTAGATAATGATTAGATGGTTAACACAAATTATCAAACATAATAGAAGAGGTTTAAAACAGGGGTGTTAAATCGCACTTTGAGATATTCTACTTGGACTCCTACAAATTTTAGATTTGCGACTAAAAAATAAAATAAAATAAAAAAAATAAGATAAAAACATTAGTAGAAATAGAAAACAATTTTTTTCCTTGAGAGTGATGATGAGTAAAATATGTGTCCATTTTTTTTTTCATCCCTTATAAATCTATGGTTTCCAGCAATTGGTGATAACATTATTTTGGAAAAGCAAAGCTAATGAATACTTTGATACGAGTATATCAGCTTGGCATGTAGACAATGTCAATGGATTTCTCAAAATAAGATTGATTGGTTCATTAATTGAAGTCTGGTATAATTCCAGTGACAAAGTCGCAATGATATTTGTCACATACCTTTTAAGTAACAGAAATAGGTACTGGTACTTATAACGTAAATAAATATATAAAACTATAGGTTGAAATATAATAAATCTTATGTATGTATGAACACACACACACACACACACACACACACACACATATATATATATATATATATATATATATATATATATATATATATGTATATATATGATTTCAAAATTTATCAAATGGCCGATGTCAATGCCCTTATATGAAACATCTTTTAGAAGTCTACCTTCTAAGGAATTCAAGCTACTCTCTCTGGTGAAATTGATATGATAAATTATATCAAACAATGCTCTCTGTCATTTTCTTCCTGGCAATTGATGTATCGAGTAACCTGTGTTGTATGGAAGAATGAGTCCTACGGTTTCACCTAAAGAAAACTATATTTCTATTGCTTTACCAACACTCGCTTAAAGTGCGAAGTGTAGGGTTAGCATGGCTTCTTTCGTCTCCTGTCATAAGTCTCATTCTTGATCTTCAATGTAAGTGAGTGGGTAAGATAAAAAACGTTGGTCTTGTGTTTAGGTAAAGTCTAAAGTCACGAATCACATTACCAGGTATGCTGAAGTTTTACTGACAAAGAATTTCGTATTGCTTGGGGTAGGTCATATGACAATTATCTATGGAGTTAAACAGGCGTTTAACAATTCGGGGGATGGGAGGTACAGGGGAAGAAACGTTATAACAACGTCACTGAAGGACGTCATCACTTTTGCGAATGTGTGGGTGGCTAAGACTGGCTTTAGCCTCATTTTCTTAAGTTAATGAAACGTAATTGGCAATGCACAGTATTTCCCAAAATTAGGCCATTGTATAAAGCGCTCCCTGTTTTGATATCATGGAAATCCATCAGTTATTTTAGGAGTTATTTAAAAAAAAAAACACTATTACACGGCCTCTGTAAACGATAGTAGGATGCTTGCACTGAAGTTCTTGTCATCAACTACGGAGGCATTCATACAGAATGTGAAGCGTGACCGCTCCCCCCATTCAAGTGTGCATCTGTGAACAAGTGATGGAGCCAGATCCACTAAACCTTGGGCCAACGTTAAATGGCTAGCATAGTGAGGAAAAATCAAGGTCCCTTTCCCATTTAACAACTGCAAGTACCAAATCCAATCCAGAATATATTTTTCAGATGATTTGATGTGGATTTTCTGGTAGCGAAATAACAAATCTGAAAGGTGTGGTTGTATGATAGTTAGCTATCATGTACAGTCTTCTGTGCATTTCAGAATTACTATAGCCATCGGACAAAACGAGGCATTGGTGATGATGAAGATATTGATGATAATGAAGAGAATTCTGAGGAAACCGAAAACTAGTCTATCATTCTGTATATTACACATATAAATGTTCAAAGTAAAACAAATATATAATTTCAACATATGTTTTGTTAATCTATTGAAAATGATATAGTAATAAAGTAGTACAATAACTACATTTTTGTTTGTTTTCATTGCTTTTTATATTTTTGTTTCAGAAACATGTAGAATCCTCTTTCGTGGCTGACAAATTTTGTTGCAACGTGCGTAATAGTAATGAACATTTATTATCCTACTAGCTTCAGATTGTCATCGGAACCGAAACCGATAACAACTGAGCTATGTCAAATTTATCCATTTCGCCATTTTCCGGACACTAACAAGATAAATTTGATTACAGTGGCGGAATTAGTGTATTTCGATAGTATTGTTAATATTCCACACTTGGGTAAATACGTTATTGCAGAGCTTCAATAAATTATCTAATTTCATGACTTCACTCTGTAATTTCAAAATTACGAATGTAATATGTTACTTCCTTTCCAATTGTTCCTCTCATTTCATTCACGAAAATAGTTGAAACCAAAACATTTGAAGATGTAACACAGATTTTGTTAGTAACTACTGTCAATAGCATTCTATATACTAAAAAATATGGCTATTGGTATCATAATTTCACACGAGTATCATCAAATAATTTTATGTGCAGTCATGGAAGTATTTAGCTAAACACAATTATTATAGTATATCTAAAATCCATATTATATTTCTTTGAATACTATTATAATATTATCAACATACTTGATCTTCAATTCATAGCAAAGAGACTAAATGTCATCGTCTTACACTTCTCGTCTACAGCGCATTAATCATTATGAAATGAATCATATCGTTGGTAAGAAAATAAATGGTATCAGGGCTTGTGAGAGTTTCCCCTTCAAATAAGGTTTAATGAAAACGGGGTTCAAGGTAGGGTGAAGAAGCAGGATCCCTGAACAATGTCATAACAAGATTTAATCAGTGCAAAACAAAGTAAAATGAATAGAATCATTTGATAAACGTTAACATGTAAGACGCTTAGAATCATAGCGATTAATTGTTTATTGAAAAATTAAATACAAAGATATTATTATCTAAATGATGAAACCAACAATGGTTGTTTTAATAGTTTGTGTTTAATGAAGTATAATCCACAGTAATTGAATGACTGAATGTATCTATAAAGTTGTCACATGTGAATAACGGTTTACCTGTATAATCAAACAAAGAATCCAATTTAAACCCCCAAAAATGAAATGAGAGAGAGAGAGAGAGAGAGAGAGAGAGAGAGAGAGAGAGAGAGAGAGAGAGAGAGAGAGAGAGAGAGAAAGAGAGAGAGAGGTTTCGCGCATCTTATGTAGATGAAGAAGAAGAAATATCTTGCCTTCAAAACCCACCAGCAAACAAATTCAGGACGATTTTGGTTTCTCTCTGTTTGTTTTGAGAGCTCGACCTTCCTTCCAGGCAAACCGACAGAAAGACGGGAAGAGAGAGATAGACACACACAGAGATGTACCCAACATGTTCCCCTCTCCACGAGATGTGTCAGTCCCCATGTACCAGCATCGTTTTTAGTCTTGCTGAATAGCTTACCACAGGTTTGTTTAAATTTTACATATTTTCTTTCATTTTACAATGTTTCACCCATGGCTTTAAAAAAAAATGGGCAAGGGTAAAAGTTCTCTTTCATGAAGATATGTAACTAAAATAGGTAATAATGATACTAACATTATGCAATTTCTCCTGATATATGGTTCAAAGTTATCAAATTTATGCATATGCAGACTTTTCCCTAAACATTCCTAGTAGATTTACGTGTAGTTTATATTTATTATCACATCCTAAATAGTTGCAACAGGAAAGATAGTCTATAAGCTAGGTGTCTTTTATTCAACATGAAATGTGCAGATATTCTGAAGTATCAGAAATGCTTCTGAGGCCACGCCCAAAATACGCCCAAAATAGGACTTTAATTAACATGGGAGGTACAAACTTCATTTTAGTAGCAATTGACAGATATATAACCAGTAAATATAAAAACCAAGCTTAAGCTTTTTATCGGTGGAATGGCTAATTAAGAATAATAATAATTAGTGATATTCATTTTTTATTGAACATAAAAGGCGCACAATTTAAATCTACTGCTTTAGAAAGTACCGCATCTCACTAGTCGTATAAATGAACTTCAGGAGAAAAATAATGATAGGAAGACCCCTTAAAAAACCACCAGGATCACAATACTCCCAATTTTTTTTATACAATATAAAATTCGAGGTGTGCATTTGCTTTCATTGCCATTTGAATGAGGAGTATACTCTAAATGATAAAAACAACATTTTGTTAGCTGCATTCGAATAAATGTAAATTTGCAATGGAAATAAAGTCATCAGCCAAATACCATACACATTAAGAACACCAGTTAAAAGCCTACGTTTGCTCCTTTCTCATTTGAAGTGAGACAATTTTCTTTCTCTGAAAATGGAATCTCAAAGTTGTCCCCATGAAGGTCACCTTCCTCAAGAATCAATGAATGTAGGCACTCACAACTTTCAAAACAAATGACCTTTTAATGTCCATCCTTCAACGTCAATCCATACTCTGTAGAAGGATGCTATAACATGTCTGAATCAGCAGCAGTTGCCAACATTTCTACTACAATCGAAGCTCACTTGATGTGCTTAGACAATTCTTGTTCGCTGAGAGGAAGCAAGCTACCATCAATGTCCTTAACTTTTTGAAGTGCATTCTTGGTTGATCTTTGGTCCATACGCCCTCTCAAAAACCCAATCAAAGAGAAAGATGATCTCCCCTTGGATCCATACGTATCTGTTGTATAGGTTTTGAAAACTTTTTACAATGATTTTCTGTTAGCTGCTCAGTAGGCATTAATGAAAAAGACCTCTGAGCAGAAGTCTTTTAATATTTGGAAATAGAGTGTGACTTTGCATTTTCAATGGAATATAGAGGTGTAGTCACAGTGCTTTGCCATTGAACATCCGACTGTGGTTGGAATTAGAAGGGATATTCAGGTAACGTTTGTTGTTCTTTAATGAAGTTCAGAAATTCATCAACATGGAAGTCTTCTTATCCAAACAGGGATGTAAATGAATTACTGCAATATTGGTGTCTGATCTTTTGACTACGATGTTCTTAGCATATCCTTCTACATGCAATGACTTTATGTGGGGTGTTATCAGTATATCTTATTCTTCATGATTAGTTACCTACTTCTCAACCAGTTTCTTACTACCAGGCCATCACTGATATAAGAGTGGAAACATGAACAAAGGAAGTAGAGGTATATTTGGCTCTTCAATGAAATGGGGATAATGGGACGATTTCCAATGAGCTTCCAGGAATTTTGGGGACTCGGCTCTGAATGACCTTGTTTTCATCAGGTGTTTGACATCACTGGGACGACGCTCTGCTGCTCTAGTGATAACATACACAAGAACCTCCTTATCCAAAACTTTACGGTTTCTTCCATCCTCCTGATTGGCGGTGTGAGGTACACATCAAAGACAATATGCATCATTTCTGTTGATTGATTTGCTACTTGCTGTAGAAAACCTGCTGGTAGTTTCTCATATGTTGGGGTCAAATTATGAAGAATATCATAGAGAAAGCCTATCCCATCACAAACATCAACTGTGCTGGTTCAGAATGGTTTTTAACTTCCTTTTTCATCAGTTCAAAAAACGTACTCTTTCGTGTCTTTACCATTATATATCACTTCCAGTGCACATGGAATGAGGCACTAGAGCGGGAGTCACCAACCTTTTTAGATAGAAGAGTCATTTATTTAAAGAATCATAAAAATTTAGTAGTGTCAGAGCCGCTATGACAAAAACTGTCTGCTGAAATCTTAAATCAACATGTGATGTACATCACACATAACAGTAGCCTATATAGTTTAGTAGACCGACCTAATTATTAAAATAATCATGGTGATCTTAGTTATTATGATTATGTTCCCAAGAATACTACATAAGTTCTTTCTGGCGTTGTACTTTCATTTAAAGGGCAGCACTCGTAAAAAAATAGAAATAAATCTGTTTCCTTATGCACCAGAAGTATGAAAGATAACCGTAGTGGTCACAAAATACAAAAGAAAAATGGCTACACTGTATTTTGAAAATTATAAGATCATACCTTTATAGTTGAAGGGGGAAGTATATTATTAGGATTCTAAAATGATTTAATCATATTCCTATAATAAAACCTATTATTAATAGTATCAAAGATTTTTGTAGCAGTCATAGTATTAAAAAGGGAAAGCAACATTGTATACTTGGAAATGATATCACTTTCTGAAAACTTCGAGGAAATTCCTCATTGATAATTCAAACATGATTTCCTCTAAATGTTATATACATACATTTATTTAATGTGAGATTTATTCCTGTGATTTCATTGGAAGCTGATCAATATTTGGAGAATAAGTAGTTATAAACCTTAAGCAAGATCTAAAGGCATAATTGTGTAATGTACCTCTTAATTTTCCTTTTATGAGATTTATTCTTGAAAATATTTGTTTTTACAAGTGAATAGATCTACAAATGTATAGAAGACTGTAGATCAGAGAGTCAAACTTTGAATTTTGATGTCCGTGACTTTTTCCTGCAAACCAGCTATTCCAAGCTCAAACTTTGGCAAAGGCCGATAAACTTAGTACAAAGTAATCTGCCAAAAATTGTTTGATCTTAAAGGACAGCGTTGCTTTCTCCTTTTTTAATTCTCGGGGACGTTCTTCAATAAAACCCTTATCAATTTCAAGAAATCTGTTTTTATGGCATCAATATTAAACTCAAAATCAAGAGAATCTTTGTATTTCTTCAGCGTTGGAAAGTGAATAAACTATATCAAGATCCCTAATAAACAATGTATTTTTTAAAAATGACGTCACTTCTTATAAAAGACATAAAGCAGGGTTTCCCTTTTATTATTATTATTATTATTATTATTATTATTATTATTATTATTATTATTATTATTATTATTTGCTAAGCTACAACCCTAGTTGGAAAAGTAGGATGCTATAAGCCCAGGGGCCCCAACAGGGAATATAGCCTTTCCTTGCTATTTCTGGTTAAGATTATTCGGATGGGAAATTTTCTAATAGTTTAAACTTTGCAAATTACCATATTTATACGTAGTTTAAAACAAAAATCAGTAAAATGGATGCTTATAATATGCCTTAGAAATTTAATAAGATTTTATAAAATATTGTGTTAATAGTGTTATAAAAGTTCTTTGTTTTACGTGGATAAAAAGTTTGTTCAGCGTTTAGAGCCGCAAAAGTGGCTTGAAAGAGCCACAGGTTAGTGACCCCTGCACTAGAGTGAGTAAAAAAAAAAAGAAAGAAAAAAAAATACAGGTTTAAGGCCAAGATCTTTTCTTCAAGCCCTAACGAAGGGTCAGCCCGGCAAGTCCCTGTTGCAAGTCAAATCAGTGATTCTGACATCCTGAGTATGCTTTTATCTTATGTTTTCCTGTTTAAATGTTGTAAGTGGTTCCTTTTATGGTACTCTCAAGTTTCTCAGGGTTCTCAGGGCATGCAGCATAAAAGGACCTTCGGATAATATGAGATAGAAATGTATCTCTCGCAAGATCAAATTACTATATCTTAATTTAAGGAGATTTTGTTTTTGGATAGAGGCTCATAATTACAAATTGATCGTTTATGATGACAAAATCATCTAAAGGCTATTTTCCTCAGCTTGAAACCCCTCCTGTATCAATCCTTTCGTTCTTCTACCATCCACTCTAAAGTCATTGCTACATGTTACTCGCTCCCCATTTCTAACATGTCTTACTCTACACTTGATGCCTTTCACTTTCAATCATCTCATCTTACAAATACTTTAAGATCATATTGTGAAGAATGAAACTGTGAGAATTTACTTTCCAGGGAGACCTCCTCACGACACATATCTAGGATCCTAACCTGGGAGACTGGAGCTGGCGCCAACACTCCTATGCCAACAGGTCAGAAACCTACAACATTTTGCATTTATCAGTACCAGTGCCACCACAGTGCTTCGACATTATTCCTAGAATGGAAATGGAATAGCACATCCCAACTGAGAATGATGGACAATAATTTAATATAAACACAAAAATGCAAGAGCGCCATAAGGAGCACTACTGTATTGGTTTTTCTAATTTCTGCTTGAGGGCCAAACCATTGCAATGAGGATCGTTCACTTCAGTAGCACAGACAGTTTGATAACTACATTTCAGTTGTATGTTTACAACCAACCCTCCCAGGAATAAGTTTCCTTTAAACGATCTTGGTTTCGACATGTGAATATTTATATTGCCTCTGAGGGAGGAATCCAAATGAGACTATATAAATGTCTTAGGAAATTCAACCGATAATTCAATTTAGACTCTCTATAACATGGCGGAAAAGTAAAGTAAAAAATGGTTCAACCTTTATCGGTGATTCATTTAACCTGTCTCACACCTTTACTCTTTTAAATTACACTAAATTTTATAACAGCATCTTAACAAGATGAACAAAGATCATTGCTGAAATATTGGGTTATTCAAAACAACGTAAAACATATCGACAATGAATAATGATAAATATACTCGGTTATCATGTGAATAAAGGCTAGTCAAAACAAAATAAAATGTATCGGGAAATTTAGATAAAAGTTTACTTGATTATCCAGGGAATAAAGGGATTAGTGAGCATGTGGATATCGATCAAATGAAAAAAAGATAAAGCACAGCGGACATAAAATTAACAACAAACTCGGCACACAGGACCGAATGTTGTAAGCCAGACACTGATGTATAGTTAACATTTAAACGAATTCACCTAATTATTTATTAACTGTTGGAGCGTGGTCACATGTTTACTATACTATACATGTAGCATGATACAAAAATTAAAGGGGGAATTTTATATGCGCCTTTCTAATATAGAACACTTTTTATTTACTCAATCCCCCTCAGTTTGAAGACCGTCCAGACCGTAATTGGCATATCATTAAGAATACATAAACGATAGGAGATCTATTATTGGAAAGTCGGATACTTGGGTAAAAATTTAAGACTGGGGATTATGTCTCCTGTCAATCAATCGTAACATTGAGACTATACATAGAAACAATAAAAATGTGATGGTGGATCGGATAGAGGAATTGAGAACGTGGGAAAGGAGATTTATTGCAAAGAGAGACAGGCTTCCAGGTTTCCTGAACCCGGAAGTACGATTTTTTATGGGATGGGGGGTAATGTTGATCCTTACAAGGACCCTATGAAAGAATAAAGTTAATTATTACTTATTCAGTAATACGAATCTTAAGTTTGCTTTCATAAAGTTAGTGATGTTACACACATAACCAGAAAGGAGTTTTGTATATTTACAGAAGAGTTGGCCTTGTACGTAAATAAACAAACAATTCTAATTTATGTGGTGTAATTATGGACAGGGAATGTAGTTATTAAAATCAATATATATATATATATATATATATATATATATATATATATATATATATATATATATATATATTAACTAAATTTGCAATACGGAAACAAGATACGAGCAGGCAACTGTTTGCAGGCTGCGCATGAGCAGCAACGGGAAGGGATAGGCCATTCCCATTATGAACTATGCTATAGACTAAAATCTACACACGATAATATCCCAGGTTCCCCCTCCACCCACGCTCGAACCTGGGTGAAGCAGACAATGACTACCGATGACTCAGCAGGTAGACCTGGGGGCCCCCAAAACTCCCTATCCCTGTAAGTAAAGAGACTGTAAACAAAGAGAAAACCGACTTCAGTAAATGTACACCTAATATGAAATATCATCTCAACTTGGATTTGTCTTCATTCAGAATTATGATAGACAGTGTAAAATACAAAAATACTAAATTAAGAACACGAAATTACAATGAATAATTAATGACAACATTTCTATTACGAAATTAATTCGTACAAATCTCGTCTTTGAAGGCCCAGTAACTGCCCTATATCCTTGAAGTCCTTGGCAACAATTTAATGAGTTGTCGAGTTCAAACACTGTTGAACTTCGTCTAAACATAATTACACGACTTCTCAACAAAGCCATTAAGTAGCAAGCTTAAAAGCCTAAGTATCTGTTGAAGAAAGCCTAAACCCTACTTCTTGACAATGTTCTGTTTCTGAAGAAATTATGTCCTTACAGTATATTGCATCTTACCAAATAAATTTTATTACATTGGAATGTAGATTATGAAATAGCATCATAACAGTGAAATATATTGAACTTTATAATAAAAAAGAATAAATGATTAAATTGCATTTCGTAACTGTGAGACAATATTGTCGTGTAACAAAGTAGTGAATAAAACTAATCTTCTGGAAAGTAACGATAGGAGAAAAAAAATATATGAAAAACAGCAAACAAACTCTAAAATAATTAGTTACGTTACGTTATCAAAAGTGAAGTCTTCAACGCAATTAATTGAAGAATTATCTAGTTTGATTAATTTTGCTACAAACACACACACGCGCTACTATGGTTAAAAAAAAAAAGGAATTACTGATGCGTACACTTTTCTGAGCTAAAAGCAAGAGAAGCGCCCCTAAACAATAACAAAAAATTTCCCAATATCTAGAATAGCACAAAAACATTCACCGTCCTTCATAGAATTGACGTAAACAAATACTGACGTAAAAATATTGAGTAAAATAATTTTATCTAAAGAGAAATACATCAATCACTTGACTTTCTTTTTCTAGTATAACAAGAAAATGTAAATAGAAGTTAGGAATTTTTCAACTTCAATGAAATAGTTCTTGACAAACAAAATAGAAAAGGTTAACAGTCCTCAAACTAAGTAACTGATATGACAGGAGAAGTCATACTGAGACAATGGAATATGTTTCGGAAAGAAAGCTGAATGGACGGCCACTAAAAAAGTTAAGTGCTAACTAGAGTTAAAGGACATGAAAAGGGCAAAACAAATATCTGGGATTATCACAAAAGAATATTCATGAAAACATGTAGGCAAAGACCACTTAGTTAATTTAGCGGATTTTATGTGTTCAATCTACATAAATCCAGACGGAAATTATATTATTTTCTTGCTCTCTTCTCACTGCCATGCCCTGTATATAGAAAGATGTATGTTGTTGATTCCAGTGTTAATCGTAAGGGTAATCTGAATTCTATTTACCTAACTGATTGCCAAGGGTTTTAAATTTAAGAATGTGCTTCTGACTCATGCTATATACATACTGTATATAAAAGAAAAAAAAACCTGAGTAGTAGTATACACAATTCCCCCGATTACAAAACGGAAATGGTTGGTTTTCCAATTAACACTTGGAGCGTGCTTCAATTTCGTTAGCGATTAACACTGAGCAACCTGTCCTGATAAACTACTCTCATGTAAGATACAGTATTATATATACTGTAAAATCTCTGGCAGAATGAAATGGCATTTTGAGTGACAATTTACTTTTAGATTGAACAGCTCTTTAAAGATGATGGGCCAATTGTTCTTTCCAATAAAAGATTGTTAATATTATTGATACGTTCATTTCTAGTGTATTGAACAACTCTATCAAAGACCAGTCTAATTTGATGGAGACCCTAGACTTGCTCAATGGGAGAAACAACAACCATATCATTTCTGGGAAAGGAATATATCAGAGTTAACTTGGAATACCGGTACTCGTCTAAGAGTTGTCACTCAGAGATTATATCCTTAAGCTTAATGGAAACGTAATTTGACCACAAAAGAAACCCTTTCCGGTACACCTCAGATACATAAATAGTGAAATATAGGTACTAGGTTGGCTAAGGCACCAGCCACCCGTAGAGATACTACCGCTAGAGAATTATTGGGTCATTTGACTGGCCATACAGTAACACATTGGATCCGTCTCTCTGGTTAAGGCTCATTTAATCTTTGCCGACACATACACAGAATAGTCTGGCCTATTCTTTACGCAATCTCCTCTTTCCTCATACACTTCACAACACTGAAATTACCAAACCATTCTTCTTCTTTCAAGAGGTTGACTACTGCACTGTAATTGTTCAGTGGCTACTTTCCTCTTGATAGGGGTAAAAGAGACTCTTTAGCAATGGTAAGCAGCTCTTCTAGAAGAAGGGCATTCCAAAATCAAACCACTGCTCTCTAGTCTTAGATAGCGCATATCCTCGGAAGCATGGTCTTCCACTGTCTTGGGTTAGAGATCTCTTGCTTAAGGGTACACCCAGGCACACTATTCTAACTTGTTTCCCATCCTCTTGTTATTTTGAATTTTTTTTCCTCTTGCTATTTTCAAGTTTTTGTAGTGTGTATATGAAAGACTAAATTATTATTGTTCTTAACTTCCCTTATAGTTTTTCCTTATTCCCTTTCCTCACTGGACTATTTTCCCTATTGGAGCTCTTGGGCTTATAGCATCCTGCTGTTTCACCTAGGATTATAGCTTAGCAAGTAATAGTAATAATAATGATAATAATATCCTAAAATCATCATTCTTTTGTGCAAACTTAAGTTTCCCCTATCCTTAAAACAGACGCCTCTGCAAGTTACTGCTCAAAGGAAAAAGCAACTCTTGGCTGGTGTTTTATTATCAGATGCATACTAAGCAGACCA
Source organism: Palaemon carinicauda (assembly GCF_036898095.1). Classification (NCBI taxonomy): domain Eukaryota; kingdom Metazoa; phylum Arthropoda; class Malacostraca; order Decapoda; family Palaemonidae; genus Palaemon; species Palaemon carinicauda. Next base: position 224,407,324 of record NC_090725.1, on the reverse strand, counting down.
ATAAGAAACCCCATTCTCCTTATTATTGTTTTACTGAATGTAAAGGGAATGGTTTAGCTTCTGATCCAGCCAAAATAAGATTTTTTGACATGATCTTGATGCTTTTTGAAGTATAAAACCACCTGGGATTTTTTTCTTTTGTTTTTCGTGAACAAAGCTGATTTTATAGCGATTCAGTTGTTTATTAGTTTTCCCCAAGTTACCTAGATCATGTACTTCTTCCAAGTGGTAAATTAGTAATGTTTGCCCCATTAGGTAAATGTGGCCATAATATTGCTGGCTAACAATTCACACACAATTCCAATAACTCCTATGCTATCTTAAGTTTTTAAATGCCTGTATGTAAACTGTCTAATTGTATTGGCAGAAAGTTACCCTTTATTCCCTAGTTTCAAGAATGTCTTTCACAAGAATTTCTGTGCATGTGGTGCTCTTCTTGCAATTTTTAGGGTTGTACAAGTTGCCCTTGTATTATAAGCTGAACACAGGGGATTTGGAGGAAAATTTCTTAATTGTAGTATTAAATATCTAAACAATATACTGCAAAGTAGCTGCAGTTACTGGTTTTTACTCAGGGTAGTGTTCTTGGCTCTATACTCTTTATGTTGTATAAACACTTAATCTCTGAAGTTCTTCGGGGTAGCATTTTGGGCTCTTTTTATATAACATACACATGATGCGTGATTCAACCTTGAGAACATACGTGTTGCTTATGCAGATTCTATTTTCTTTGCAGCAATCTTATCTCCTGAGAGTAGACCTGAAGTTACTGAATCTCCTAATAAAGATCTACTTAAAATCAGTGTAATGTGCAATTAATGCAGGTGAAGTTAAACCCTAACTAATCTCTAAACATGAGTGTTCAAAGGAGTAGGACTTTAGACTCCCCTCCCCCCGTATCTTTTTATTGGTAATGTTTGTTTAACTACACGCTGATAATTTCAAATTTATGGCATAATTCAGAATTTATATTAACTTTTCAGATCCACATTCGGTTTGTTTATTTTCCTATTATTCAAAATATCGGTAATTTTAGAAAACTTCTCTTGGTGTTTGAAGATCTATCTATAATAAGTTTATATTCTATCCTCCTTATTCCATGATCTTTTAAATATTGTTCCTATGTCTGGTGTACCAACCGTGTGTCACACAATTGTACATAATTCCTTTTGTATATATTATGCTTGTATCTTCGCTCTTCCCTCGCACTAAAACGAACATGAAAATTCATGTCTGCTTTTCTCCTCTGTAACATTGTCAATATTTGAACATGAAAATTCTTGTTGCTTTGAGATTTTGTATATAAAGGAGAGTGTTCTTTAATAAACAACTCAGTTGATTGCATCCTGCCTTTGAGTCATTATCTCTCTCTCGGCACCGTCACATTGGTGACCCCGGAAGTCGACTCGCTCCCACTGCCTTCCAACCCCACCTCCCTCGCCCCTCCATCGTTGGTACTATGACGGACTCTACTACAGCAGTTGGCGCTGCGGCCGCCCCATTGAAACTTTCACCGTTCGCCAGCGGAGAGGCATTTGCTTGGTTTCAGCGCGCAGAAGTCCAGTTTCGCATCAACGGCGTGACTCGCTCAACCACCAAAGCAGATTATGTTCTCACGGCGATACCCGAGGACACCTTCCCGGAAATATCCGACTGGCTTTGTGAACAAGGAGACACGCCAATAGCGTATGACGCCCTCAAAACATACCTTCTGCAGCAGTACTCGCCGTCGTCAGCCGCCCGTATAGCAAAGCTTTTTCAGCTCTCGCAACAACTGTTGGGGGACCAAAGGGCTTCGCTTACCCTCAGGGAAATGACCAGTATCGCTCGCCTTCAACCTGCCACAGACGGCTCTCCTCGTGAGGTGAACCTACTTCTTGCCCTTTGGATATGCTGTTTAACCGGACCTATACTCGCTGCCATACCCGATGTCGATAGTTTACCCATAAAGAACTTGATGACCAAAGCCGACGCCCTTATGGACAGCCACTTCAAGACCTCCATCAACGCCTCCACCCCTGACAAAGAGGATGCCTATTCAACATCAACTGAAGCTGACAAAAATGCCGTAGGACATACACGCCCACACCGTGACGTGCCGAAGCAGAGACAAAGCCGCCCACCACCCATCAATCGCTCGTGCCCCAACAAACGACTTCTACAGCCACTTACTACCTCCCATCCGCCGCAGTTTTGCTACTACCACTTCAGATTCGGGGCAACTGCGAAGAAATGTGCCAAGGATTGTCAGTGGCCAAAAAACGTGTAAGTAAACCATCGCTCGTGGCGGTGGCCTCCCGTGTTTCTAATCTTTTCTTTTTACAGGATGCAGGAACGGGCGTGCGATTTTTGGTAGACACAGGTGCTTGTCGTTCTCTTTTGCCAAGGAAACTCTTCAAGACACGACGTAGTCTGTCTACATCTGCCGACGTCCGCTTGGTAGCTGCCAACGGATCTGCGATACCCACCTACGGTTACGAGAACCTCACATTATCGTTCGGAAACGGTAAATTCAATTGAAAGTTTCTCGTTGCTGACGTCACCATGCCAATCCTCGGTGCAGATTTCCTCTCTCATTTCCACCTTCTGGTCGATGTTGCCCACCGACGATTGGTCAACGCAGACTCGTACTTGTCGGCACCTCTTCAACCCCCTCCTTTAACCTCGCTCTCCACATTAGCGCACCCACGGATGCCTACGCCCACATCATCACTTCGTACCCGGAAGTTTTCCGTCCAGAACTTCGCCAAACGCCCACAGTTCCTGCCAAGCACGGTATTTATCACCATATGAAGACGACGGGACCCCCAGTCTTCGCAAAATTCAGACGTCTGGCACCGGAACGATTGGCAGCCGCTAAACAGACGTTCGCCGAAATGGAGGAAAAGGGCCTTTGCCAAAAGGCCTCCAGCCCATGGTCGTCACCCTTACACATCGTTCTGAAGAAAAACGGCTCCCTCTGTCCGTGCGGGGATTACAGGCGCCTGAACATGCAAACAGAACCGGATCACTACCCCCTCCCAAACATTGCCGACCTGACCTCCTACCTGCACAAAGCAAAGGTTTTCTCTACGCTCGATCTCCTGAAGGGGTATTATCAGGTGCCTATGAACCCAGAAGACATCCCCAAGACTGCCATCACCACTCCGTTTGGTACATACACCTTCAATTACTCCTGCTTTGGCCTTCGTAATGCTGGGGCCACGTTTCAACGTCTCATGGATGGCATCTTAGGGGACCTCCCTTTCTGTGTATGATATGTGGACGACATACTTGTGTTCTCCTCCTCAAAAGAGGAACACCTCCGTGACCTGCGCATCGTGCTCGACAGCCTGCAACAAAACGGCCTTGTAGTCCGGTATGACAAGTGTACCTTTGGCGCCAACGAAGGGTCATTCTTAGGGCACCGCATCACTCCTGAAGGAGTCCACCCCCTCCCTGAGAAGGTAGCATGATCAACTATTATCACCGTTTTCTGCCAGCCATTGCCGCTACTCTTGCTCACCTCTACGCTTCCCTCAAGGACAAGCCGAAGGACCTGAAGTGGGGTCCCCTTCAAGATGCAGCCTTCTGCAATGCAAACAAGGCCCTATCAACTGCTGCGGCTCTCACTTTTCCTATCCCTCATGCCCCTCTCCTTCTCTCCACCGATGCCTGCGACGTCGCTATTGGTGCAGTACTCGAGCAGGTGGTCAACGGCTCGCCCCGCCCATTGGCCTTCTTCAGCAGAAAACTGTCCAAGGGAGAATCGGGGTATTCTACCTTCGATCTAGAATTGCTGGCGGTGCACTTGGCTGTCCGTCACTTTCGCCATTTCTTAAAAGGTACGCCTTTCGTCATTCGCACAGACCACATACCTCTGGTGCACGCCTTTACTCGACAGTCTGATGCCTGGTCCGCCCGACAATGCCGACATCTCTCCGCCGTGGCTGAATTTAATTGCACCCTTCAATACGTCCCTGGGAAAATGAATCCCGTTGCCGATTCCCTGTTAAGAAACACGTTGGCTGCCGTTCAACTGGGATTGGATTACAACGCCCTGGCTGAAGCCCAACGACAGGATCCAGAGTATCAAGCATGTAGAACATCCTGCACGTCCCTCCGTTGGGAAGACTTTCCCCTCGAAGACTCCAACACCACCCTCCTCTGTGACGTCAGTACTGGCAGACCACGACCTTGGATTCCTGCTCCCATGCGCTGACAGGTGTTTGATTTCATTCACGGCCTTTCATATCCCTCGTGCTGTTCTACTACACAGCTGCTGAAGGCAAAGTTCATTTGGCACGGCATTTCTAAGGATGCTAAGGATTGGGTCCGCGCCTGTACTTCTTGCCAAACTTCCAAAGTACATCGACACACGGATTCAGGAGTGGGCACCTTTCCTCAACCTCAGCGTCGTTTCGCACACATTCACGTCGACGTTGTAGGCTCCCTACCCACATCACAAGGACATCGTTACCTGTTTACCATCATTGACCGCTCCACCCGTTGGCCTGAAGCCATTCCCATGGAAACTGCAACGTCCGCCTCATGTACATCTGCCTTACTCTCTGGATGGATTGCAAGATTTGGTATCCCTGAACATATTACTTCTGACAGGGGAACACTTTCACCTCTTAATTGTGGACATCATTAGCGAATCTCCTGGGCATCACCCTACATCAGACAACAGCCTACAACCCCGCTACCAATGGAATGGTTGAACGTTTTCATTGCACCCTCAAAGCAACTTTGATGTCCCGCTGCAAGGATTGCAACTGGTTCAAGCTTCCCTGGGTCCTCCTGGGACTAAGGACCACTCCTAAAGACGCCCTCGACGTCTCGGCAGCTGAAATGGTGTATGGCGACCCGTTGGTCGTCCCTGCCGAATTTTTTTCTTCTACAACCTCCTCCGACGATCTCCAGCGCATATGTCACGTCGGGGGAAAATTTACTCGATGCCGCCAGACTTACAAGCCCCCAGCAAAGCATCACATACCAACAGACTTGCACTCTGCAACGCACGTCTTCCTACGCAACGACACTACCAAGCCACCACTAACGCCCCCTTACGCGGGACCTTTCCTTGTGATCCGAAGCAGTCCGAAGGCATTCCTACTAAACATTCGTGGCAAAGGAGACTGGGTCTCCATTGATTGTCTAAAACCTGCTTATCTCCTGCCAGATGACCCGCCTACAGTTCGCCTATCTAGATCAGGGCGCCCTATTTAACTTGTACAGTATGTCGTTTTTAGGGGGGGGGGGGGGGGAGCCATGTACCAACCGTGTGTCACAGAATTGTACATAATTCCTTTTGTATATATTATGCTTGTATCTTCGCTCTTCCCTCGCACTAAAACGAACATGAAAATTCATGTCTGCTTTTCTCCCCTGTAACATTGTCAATATTTGAACATGAAAATTCTTGTTTCTTTGAGATTTTGTATGTAAAGGAAAGTGTTCTTTAATAAACAACTTAGTTGATTGCATCTTGCCTTTAAGTCATAACCTCTCTCTCGGCACCGTCACACTGGTGTTCAAGAAGTCTCTATTACTTGCAGCTTAAGATCTCAAGGTCCATCAACCTCCTTATCCCTGATCTTTGTATCACTATAGGGTACCGTCGTATTATTTTTTCATTATTCTTTGTTTCATTGTGGCCTATTGGTAACGTCTCTACCTGGGGATGGCCAGACTGGGGTTCAAGTCCCGGTCAAACTCGATAGTTCCTTTAGTGTCTGCAACCTCACCCTCCTTGTGAGCTAGGGCTGGGGGGTTGGTGATGGGGTGCCTATACAGTAGGTCTGCGTGCTGATTTATCAGTAACCTTTACCAAGCCCCCCCCCCCCCCCCCGCCCCCGCTGGTCCTAGCTTGGTGGAGAGGTGGCATTGCCGCTGATCACATGCATGTATGGGTAGTCTTTACGGTACTGTCCTGCTTGATAGGGCAATACCACTGTCCCTTGCCCCTGCAATTCATGAGTGGCTTTAAAACCTTTAAACCTGTATAATACTTTTCTTAGTACTGACCATCCTTTACATTCAGATATTCTCAAATTATAGCATCCACCAAGTACTATGCGAAGCATAATATTAGATTTGATAGTCTTACCTATTTTTCAATAAGGCTCAATACTACTCAATTTTCTATTTATTTCTATACTGGTTGTAGCAAAATGGAATGTTCTTTCTAATCGATCAAAAATATTGGATTAGGCACAAACACATTATGTTCAAGTAGGTCGACATAATTATCGTTTCATACTTTATCTGTTATATATTTATTTGAAATTTTTATTTACCCTGATTTGATGCCATTAGGTGTTAGTGTTCTATCCATGGTTTGTTTTCTACCTCTCCATTAAATTTCCTCACTGACCTGCTTTTCCCATTGGAGGCCCTAGGCTTGTAGTATTCTACTTTTCCATCTTACGTTGCAGCTCGGTTTGTAACATCAATAATAATAATAATAATAATAATAATAATAATAATAATAATAATAATAATAATAATAGTAATAAAAATCACAATCGACCTTTATCTTTCAAAATATCCTGCCTAAAATATATATGGTGCAGTTATTTACGAATAAAAGATAAGTGTCTTCGAACGAGAAAACAAGAATACTGGAGCGTCTGCATCAATATATCGAGCAAATAGATTTCTTGCAAAAGGACAAAGGCTTTGGGAAACTGTTCCTCCCTGGACGTAACATTCTTCCTGTTTGAACAACTCGAACGTCTCTTGTTGAGTCGGAAAAATAAAGTTTGCAAGGATCTTGCAAATATGCGCAGGCAAATAGACGCCGAATTTTCGTGTATGGTTTTGTCTGCCTTTCAAGTCTGGTAAGGATGCCTATTTTGTTTTATATTTCTTTTCAACGCTGTTGGGCTATCTCATCTGCACACATGCTTGAAAAGATGATTTTGTAAACTTTGTTTACCGTTGTTTCTGAATAGCAGAATTCTAAGTAAAGTAATCCAAAATGCATTGTTGGTAATCTATTTACATTGGGATTAGTTTGTTATAATATACAAACGTTGCTATTTCGTTTTTATCTTTACCAGATAAGACGATGACGTAATAAAATGTATTTTCCTTATAACATTATACTTCAGCCTGACGATATCGGTTTGTTATTCTACATACCTCCTTCTTATGTATCTCCTTTAACCATTACAGTTTTCATCTCTCTCTCTCTCTCTCTCTCTCTCTCTCTCTCTCTCTCTCTCTCTCTCTCTCTCTCTCTCCTTCTAGTACGCCATTTACTGCCTTCATTCTGATATACCACATTGCTCTAATATTTTCTAGATGAAAAATCTTTGAGTTACAAAGCCAAATTTGCATTCCTTTTCAAATAGCATAATATATATAAAATGAGAACCACTTAAAATCATTTACCATTCTCTTCCTCCCATTAATAAGAAACTCTTTTACTTCCATTCCTCATTAATAAAGCTCCCTTGCCTTTACTTCGGATTTTGTTGCGTCTCATGAACAAACTTAAATTGTCATCATACGTTCAGAAATACATCTCATATGTCTCAAAATCCTGCCACTAAACGTGAAATCCTATTCATGTTGAGGACAGAAAACTCTTAAGCGAATCAGATTTTGACGGAAGAAACTCTCCCTCGAACAATAACGATATCGACCGTCAACATAACAACAACAACAACTCGCCTTCCTCCGTTTCTGAGACGAGAATTCACCAGATCGTGGCACTGCTGCTGATTCCCGAACGGTATGCTATCAAGCCGGTTGTTATTCCAGATGCTTTACGATCCGGTAAACCAAATCAGTCGTGAAATAGTTTTCCCGTTCTCGTTTTTCTTTTTCTTTCTCTTCTCGCGAGCAAAATAAGGGCAGGAGACGATGCTTATACGTCGTCTTGGAGGAAAAGATCTTGTGATCAAACGAGTAACTTGGCAAGATATTAAGAAATTTTATCATCTCTCAGATGCTTGACTTCTTTTCCTCTTCCTTTCTTTCTATCTTATTGAGGCTATGTTTTTTTTTTCTTTTTTTTTCAACACGACTCATTATTTGTGCGAGCGTATAAGTCTTTGCGTATAGCGCTATCTATCTGCTTTACTTTACAATCTTTCCTTTCACCCCACCTTAAGAACTGCTCAGCTTTCTCTCTATATTTACTATTGCTTTCTCTATAATAATCTGTCAATGAACTCTCCTCTTGTCTTCCAATCTATCTTTTTTTTTTTTATAAAAACCTAAATTGCAATTCAGATTAATATGTTTAGCTAATTGATTTCTGGATATCAATCAACATATATATTTCGTGAAAAATCAATGAATCAGTTAAAATAGATAAAAATGACATTGTGGGAACATGTCGGAGCTATAAAAGATATTACTGATTTCATTCATTCACATATCTTATGTCACTAACATGAGCAATGCATTTAAAAGAAAGTTTTTTTTTTTTTCAAGATATAACAGTATAATAATGGCGATAAATGTAAAGTAACAAATGTTGTTATTGCTTCATCTAATTAATGTATTGCTACTATTTGTCTGGAATTAACTACTCGTATAACACGTTGAATGCATTGAAATACTCCTGAACTTATTTCTAAGCATAAACATTTCAATTACCAGAGGCATCACCTTGAAGATATATAAACTCAACATGACTCACAAGACTCAACCATTCATTGTTTATCCCTTTAGTTTTTTGTTTGTTTGGAATTCTTTGCATCTCAGTATCCCGTATTCCACTTATTTCAAGAATATACATACATATATATATATATATATATATATATATATATATATATATATATATATATATATATTTATATATATGTATAAATATATATATATATATATATATATATATACATATATATATATATATATTATTTTAAATGTATCTTAGTGTTATCTAAAAACTAAAACAACCAATGTCACGAACAACTGAGCTTTTGTCAGGTTTCATTGTAAAACAAAAGCTGCAATTACATTTTCCATTTACTATCAGGTGCCTATATATACTGTAAATATACTATATATATATATATATATATATATATATATATATATATATATATATATATGTATATATATATGTATATATATATATATATATATCTATATATATATGCATATATAGGTATGTGTGGTCGCTTACCCGCACATTATTATTATTATTATTATTATTATTATTATTATTATTATTATTATTATTATTATTATTATTATTATTATTGTTGTTGTCGTTGTTGTTATTATTATTATTATTTTTATTATTATTATTATTATTATTATTATCATTATTACTATTATTATTATTATTAGCCAAGCTACAACCCTATAAGGAAAAATAAGATGCTACTAGGCTAAGGAATCAAACAGAGTTAGGGAATAGAGAATAACGAATAAATTATATATGAGAAATAATACAAGTAATTTAGAATATTTTGAGATCGGCAACAGAGTTAAAGTAAGTCATTCTTATATATACTATAAAAAAAACCTCATTATTATCAGAAAAGCTTTTGCTAAATATTTGAACTTTCCAGGTTACACAACTATAACCACCAATTAAGGAAGCTCATTCTACACTGTAGTCGGAGGCGGAATCAAGCTCTTATAATACTGTTTAGTATTGAGTCTTACGAGCCTACTACATGCATCGTGGTACAGTCTGGGAAGTTCTAAACGCAAAGGATGGCCAGAATTCTGAAAAATCTTATGCCCCATACTTAAAGAACTAACCAAACGATCGTCCCAGAGATTAATATTATGATCAGGAATAGGGAATCCAATAGACCACAAGAATATGTCCAACAAAGTAAGCAGCTGAATAACATATAGGAGGACAATGATTAAAACATGGCTGAAGGTAAGTATTCAAATACTTTCTCAGGATAGATTGATCACCCAAAACTTTAAGACTTTCTCAAAATGCTATTTTTTGAGCAATTGAAGAAGAAACAGCTAATTAAAAGATAAGAAAAATAATGCCTAAAATTTTAAGGGAGTTTTGCATGGTTAAAGAGTCATTGTTAATGCACAGATCTGGACGTTGACGAGCCATTGCCTTTGACCTTATTTTATGTTAGGGTTCAGCTCTGTACCTCATAATTTGTACAAAATATTAAGCTTAGCTAGAACCCAACAGCTATAGGTATACATATAGGAGATAGAATTTAGGCAGAATAGCATTATCTTCATATACAATATGCTTGTTTTTATGGGACGAGTACACCTCACTAAGGACCACGAGATATTATATTCCTATAGTCAGTATGATGCCCACCAACAAGTACCTTTTGTAATCTATTACTTAAAAAAATAATATTGCTAAGAAAAGACCAACCTAATCCCACCTGTTCAAGTTTCGATATAGGAGCCTCATGATTAACAAGGTCAAAGACTGTACCAAAATCAAGGCCAGTCATACGAACTTCTTGACTGTAATCAAGGGATTTCTTTACAGCACTGGAAATTGCAAAATGGGTATCAAATGGTCAAAGGCCTTTGCAAAGGCAAAACTGTAAACTAACAAACATGTTACCTCCAGCTTACCTATTTAGACGTTCTGCCAGAAGCCATTAAAATACCTGAGATGATATGTGAGTTATATCAATTGCGAGGTAATCAGCATGGCTAGAGCTAACACTAAAGTTTTTATCAAAAGGAATAGCCTTACCAGTTCTCCAACAATTGCTAAAAGAACTTCTTTTTACTTGCGAAGAGTAACAAACAACTTACGGGTTAAGAAATCACCTTCCTTTATGAAAATTAAAGGAAAAGTACCATTTTGGTATGCTCTTCCATTATCATCAAGGTCTAGTAAAAGTATGCTAATTTCACAGAAGCGAAATGTTATAATGATTAGTTTATCTTCAGAAAAACAGGAATGAGGAAGATCGAGTTTCTCATTACTCTGCTCACTATCAAACTCATCAACCGAAAGGATTTGGGTTTCCTTTGGACAGAGCGTGACAGGGTTATCTGGTTTAAGCAAAGGAAGGACTATTAAGTCTACAACAATGACGGCAGATTTGAGGGTAGCCTTAAGATCCCCATTTATGTTCCTGGGTTGTAACAGAAAAGACTTCCTTAACCGTCAAATTGTATTCTTTATAGTTAAAGCAGCAACTCTGAGTAACAGCGCTTAGCTGTGTCATGGATATATGCAATAATATCAAAGAATATATTGAAAATAGAAAAACCATATGTCTTTACCAAGAGCGTCTGCAGTAATGATAATTTCGCTTAGTGTTTGGTCAAAGATATCATCACCTTAATTACTGTCATCAGCTCCTTCGGGATAAACCAAGCCTTGATAAAGAGTCTTAGCAGCGAAAGGAAAATTCAACTGGTGTTTGGTCAAAGATATCATCAACTTAATTACTGTTGTCAACATTTTGGAAACAAGCCAAACCTCGATGAAAATCCCTGTTTATGGGAAATGTTATGGTTCAACATCATGTCCAGATTGCATAAGAAAATTTGTTTTAGAAGTTTCTATGGCGTGACCAAAGTGGGAGTTTTTATGGGAACCAATGAGGATGCAGAATATAAAAAAAAAAAAAAAAAAAAAAACATTCCTTATAAAGAAATGATAATTGCCCCTCGTAGTTCGCTTTGCCCATAAATGGGTATATAAGTTTCCAGAAAAGACTGTTCAGAAGAGATAGGAGCTACGTCCCCTTCAGACTACAAACACCTACAGTAGGCCTACATCGAAAACCTTGTTATTTCCGAGACGATGAGACGAAGTTAAGCAGCTATCCCTTCTTGCTTCTGACGAGAAGTAGTGAGCATTGCCTGTAGCCTGTCCCTGCCCCGCCCCCTTTTACACTATCATCCAATTCTGGGAGAAAATATTTGTTGTACCATCTCGAAGCCTCATTTCTGTGGCGTATTCGAGTCCAAAATCATCGTGCCAGCTACAGCTGAACTTTAGCCGACCATCTGCGACCTTATCAAGCCTAAAGCCTCTATACCAGCATCATCTCAGCAGTTGGTGCAAACTTTTCAATTCAAGTAACTATTCCACCACTTTCCTACCTGTCCACCTTATAAACTAGTTTTTAAAACGAATTTAATTTTGTTTGTCATAGAACGTAAAGGAGAAGCAACATCAATTTTCTTTGTAAATAAGTTCCCGAATAAACGTGTTGAGTTTTTTGCAAGTTTCTTTTCATATTCATTTTCCATATTTCTATTACTGTTGTTCAAACCCTAGTGTCTAGAGATGAAAAGGACCTGCAGTTATTCTAGGATAATAACACAGAGTATAGTTATTCCAAATCAAATCTGTGCTCTTACTTTTCCAAATATGACAAGCCTCTTGTTTCTCCAAATAAACCCTTCTACACCCATCAAGGAACACACACTCACACACATACACACACATATATATATACACATATACATTATATATATATATATATATATATATATATATATACATATATATACTGCATATATATATATATATATATATATATATATATATATATATATACACACACACACACACATATATATATATATATATATATATATATATATATATATATATATATATATATATATATATATTGAATCCTGAAATAAATAACACAACAAACACTATTGCTGAATTTTTGACGAACCAAATATGTTGTAGAGCTTTAGCAACAATACTCATTAATACACCTACACAGAATTCTGATGAGTAATGCATCAAACCCCCTACGCAAACAGCACCATTCATCTTATTCTTTATGTATACATACTCTTACCGGATTTTAAGGCATCCTTTTCCAATACATATTGACCACCATTGATATATTGACTACCATTGACCGCATTTTTTATTCCTACCCTCCTGCCATCTAGCACACCTAAAATATACGTTGGTTCATCATGACCAAACTATTAATAAAGCATTTACTCCACCCTTCTCAATTCTACATCTCTCCCCATTTCTCACCCTATCAATTTATCGTACTCTATATATGCTATGTAAACACTTCATTCCAACAGCCTCTAGGGTTCAATTAAGACTTGAGTTGTTCCACAAACAATTGAAGTCTTTTCTAAGTTTCTTGCACACATTCTGCTACGTTTCTTTCCATAACCTGCTCTGTCATACGCCTCTTCTCTCATCTAACTACCATCCACAATACTTATTATTACTTTCCATTTGTGGTAAATGGCATCTCTCCGCCATCCATACTTCCATTCACTGTTGCATCCATGATTTCATTTCACTAATAACCCTCCTTATGATTACGTTTATTGTTAATTTTCTTCTCTTGCCAATACTTTAAACTATTATCCTAGTTTTTGCAGTTTTTCTTCACTTTCCTCGAAAAGGTTAGTATCATTTTAAAACATCAATCATTCCAAACTCTATTCCAGTTTTATTCTAGTCAAAGAGCTCTGTACCTATAAACAGTAGGCTATAATCTTTTTCAATTCTCGCAGTATTCTTTAAATAAATGAGTTAATAAGCTCTAGGGGCATAACAAATCACTTTAAGAAAACCAACTTTCACATCAGGTGCATTCTGAAATACGCCACTTTTCCATTGTATAAACATTTAATTGCCTTAAAAACATATCTTCTATACCATACAATCTCAAAACCGACCATTTTGCTAATACTTTTTTTCTGTCATAAACATTTTCTATGACCGTTAGTGCTATACACAGATCTTTTCTTATACTTTAGAATACATATTTTTTTTTTTTTTTTTAAATATCTTCTTTGTCAAAACCTACACTGCTTTACCCCTACCACTTCTATTCTTACCTGTCCTAATGGAAATCCTATTATACACTTTTCTTGGCATACTTAGTAACAAAGCAAAAGTGAGCTGGGATCCGACGTCGCAAGATATGTTACTTTTACCCTACTGTTATGTGCTTTGTATATTAGGAGTCTTGGTGTTTGGAGAATGGCTTGATTCTTTTTTTATTTGGACACTAAAAAACTGACGCCGAGACCTAGAATCTCTATGAACAAATATAAAAACTATAAAAGCAATACAATATTCCAACAACTAATCTGAAACTTAAGATGCCACTTTCTCTAAAAAGAATATCCTACCAACATTAACTTATGCATCAGAAACGTGGATCCTTACTAAAGCCTTAAAACATAAGCTTGCTACAACTCAAAGAGCTATGGAAATGATAATAATGGGAATAAAACTAAGGGACAGAAAAAGAGCAACATGGATACGAGAGCAAACTAAAGCATAGGATCTACTAACATGCAAAGAAAAGAAATGGACATGGGAAGGACATTTAATGAGAAGGCCAGATAATAGATGGGCACTGAGAATAACAGAAGGGGTGCCTAGAGATTACAAAAGAAGCAGGGAGAGGAAGAGAAGATCATGAATTGACGTACTAAAATAAAAATTATGGTTATAGACTGGTAAAGAAATACCATAAACAGATGCGAGTGGAAGGACGTGTCTGAGGTCGTTATCCTGCAATGACCTGATAATGACGGTGATATATATATATATATATATATATATATATATATATATATATATATATATATATATATATGTATATATACATATATATATATATATATATATATATATATATGTGTGTGTGTGTGTGTGCGTGTGTGTGTATGTGTGTGCGTGTGTGTAGCCCTTTCTGAATGGGATTACCTTAACGTGGTGAAAGGCTTTGCGTATTGCCATGATCAGCAAAGCTGTACTAGTCTGGTCCACCCATACTAGGTTTGTTTGCTATGAGCGATCAGACGAAAATCTCTCACATAACCAGTCCACATTGGCCAGCGTGGTGATGAAAACTGGCCAAACCCCAGGCATAACAACGGACATATCTGAAGCCTTTTCCTGCAGTGATGTAGAAACGTCTGCATTTGTAGTTGTTGTTGTGTATATAGTGTGTATGCACTTCACATGTATGTATGTATGTATGAACATTGCACACATACTGTATATGTGTGACTGTGTGTGAATGTGTGCATTATATATTTTTAGGTAATAAAGAAAAACTAAATCATTATAATCATGAAAAATAATCAATCTTACCTATTTTTTGAATCTCTACAGTACATGAAGGTAGAAAACACCCTCATCCCATAATTAGAGTCCAAGATTGTCAATTAGAATATGATGAAATTTGCATACAATGTCACCTAGGGAAAGATTTACTTCCTATTAAGGAGATCTGCCAGAGCGATGACAATAGCCTTTCACCATATCAAGCTCTAAGCTCCTTCATAAAGCTTAAAAATTTACAAGATCTTATCTTAAGTAAATATCATGATAATGGAGGAAGCAGGATTATTTAGACCAAAGGTATTTACCGAAATCAAAGAATATACAAACTTAGATGATTTTTTTTGGTTCATACTTTGGAGGTCAAGATCAATTGAGAATTCTTGAAATTCAGGAATTTTAAGACAATTAAAGAATTATAGGAAAATACTCTCTGTAAATTTGAATAATGATAAATGCATGAAACCTTTCAAGTTATTATAAAAAAAAAAAAAAAAAAGAATACAGTTTACAAGCTATTAGCACATTTATATCGCACAGGCTAATCGGTGTATTCGAATCTATACCATCTAAATCCTATATTTTTAGAGTATTGTTATCCAATATTAAAGTAAAAAAAAAATATTTAGATGAAATTAATAATCATATGGAGAAGCACAGGTATTATTTTACTGATCTGGAAAATTCAACGGTGATACATGCATGTCTTTATTTTCATTATTCTTTATCTATATTTCAGGGATTATCCAATTCGTTTCATATTCTTATGGCCATCATCCAGAAAAACACGGAGGTAAATGGCAGAAACTAAAATCAACAGTCAATAACAACCTTGATAACTATCGCATACTTTAGAAATTCTTCTACTTTCAGAAATTGATGAAATTCTTTATATAGGAAGTAAAATGTTAGATTATTAAAGACCAGTCATTGAAATTCATTAATAATGAAATAACTATTAACAATAAATGTGCTAATCCTACGCATATAGAAATACTTTGAACAGAGAGAGAGAGAGAGAGAGAGAGAGAGAGAGAGAGAGAGAGAGAGAGAGAGAGAGAGAGAGAGAGAGAGAGAGAGCTATACAAGCACATGCTGAGTTTTAACCACACCACCGGAAGAAATATTTAAAATAGGTACAACAACACATTACATGATTTTACCCTCTGACTAAGAGACCATGAAAGATATTTTTTCTCTCAAAACTGACAGGATTTATGCACTGCACTGTTGCATTCAAGCGCAAAACCTCACTCATCCCACAACTGCAACAAAGAGAAATGAAGACACGTTGAATTGAATAATAAATTGCCAGAGACGTTGTTACTTACTTTTACACAGGAATTAACTGTCCGTCTCTCCCTTTCACCGTCTCAAGACAAATGGAAGGTTTCACTCACTTCCTTTGTCGTGTTTCAGGTTCAAAGATGACCTACTTTGGCAAAGGCTCTTATACACATTTTATATCTAAACGTGAGGAGAAAATAAATAGCCAAATGGAGAAAGTGTGCAAGTAAAATAAAAGAAAAAATCTTATAATCTGTGAGGGACGTTACACTGAATGAACATGAGACACTGCTATCAATTAAATTACCTGCTCAATCATTATGAATGTTTGGAACTCAGCAGTATTATTCATTTACAGAGAGAGAGAGAGAGAGAGAGAGAGAGAGAGAGAGAGAGAGAGAGAGATCTTTGAGATCTTTTTTACCAAATAAAGTGAAAACAAATTACATTCAACTCAAATACACTCAGCTTATTCCTTTGCATGTGAACTGCCATGTTACGAGTATATACACATATATGAATAATTGTATGTATCTTGATACATTATTATACGATTGTTTTTCAACTATAATCTGTATCCCCTATCAGGGACTGGATTTAAAGAAGAACTCACAAGTAACTGCAGCATTCATGTTTAAACTGTTTTGATCTTGACAACATTATTCATTAGTGAGTAGATCCCCTCTTTCTCTAAACTCAGCGCAACCCATCTTTATCTTGGATGCACCCTTGGAATTCCTGGACATCAAAGACCTTCCTTAGTCGTGGGCATCGTACGGCCAAGGCGACTGAGAAAACTCTTTTCAATGACTACCACGTTAGTTAATTTTCTGCAGGTGGCGTTATTCATTATTGATATTAGGTAGTAGGCAGGACAGGGCACCAGCCACCCGTTGTTATACTACCGCTAGAGAGTTATTAGGTCCTTTGACTGGCCAGACAGTAATACATTGGACCCTTCTCTCTGGTTTTTGCTCATTTTGCCTTTGCCGACACTTACACCGTATAGTCTGGCCTATTCTTTACATACTCTTCCCTGTCCTCATACACCTGGCAACACTGCACTGAGATTATCAAACAATTCTTCTTTGCTCAAGGGGTTAACTACTGCACTGTAATTGTTCAGTAGCTACTCTCGTCTTGATAAGGGTAGAAGAAATTCTTTAGCCATGGTAAGCAGCTCTTCTAGTCTTGGGTAGTGCCATAGCCTCTGTACCATGGTTTCCCACTGTCTTGGGGTAGAGTTTTCTTGCTTGAGAGTACACTCGGGCACACTATTCTATCTTATTTCTCTTCCCTTTTTTTTACTATAGATTATATATGAAAGATTCATTCAAATTTTGTTACTATTCTTAAAATATTTTTAATCGTTACCTCCTTCTGTTGTATTTTATTTATTTCCTTATTTCCTTTCCTCATTGGGATATTTTCCCTGTTGGAGCCCCCTAAGTTTGTAATATGTAGCCGATTATCTTGAATGTGAGGAAAATTATTATGTTATTTATTAATATAATGAGGATTTTTAAGACTAACTTTGACCCATAGAGTGAATAAAGTCACCAATATTCCTGTAAATTCCCTCTGTGTTATCAAGTCCCGACAATGATCTCTTTCCTTTCACAGACACCACTTTGATGGAGAAATATTTCAAAGATTTTGAAAAGGCCATGCAGACTTTTAATACAAATTCATAACTTTTGTTTATTTACCTTTAGTATCATCTCGAGGATCAACATTCAATATTAGCCAAGGTTTCGCCTTCCACAAAGGAAATATATGAATGACACATTCAAGTCTCAACCAATTAAATAATAAACAAAACAACATTTCGTTGGAAGAGATTGATTATATTATCGACTACTTATCGGTACATGACAGTTCAGAAGAAACATCTTTTTAAAGTTTTGCATAAGTTTAAGCGTCTAACAATAATACAGTTAATTTAATCCCCATGAGTGAAAATCCCCTAATTCCTTATAACCAAATACATATGCTTATTCTGTATATAATTTAGCTAGTAAGGTGAAATGACATGGATTTTATTAGTGACTTTGAGCAAAGCATTTTGTATGTGAAGGATGTCGGGGATGGAATGGATCATCCTATTTCTAAGTTCCCTATTCCATAATCTACTAATTCTAAATTAGATGAATTTTAAATGATTATGCGATGTAATAAATGTGCAAACAGTTATGAAACATAAGATTACAATTTCATGCTTTAGGAATCTTGCTTAAAATGAGGTAAATAGCAATTCAGCTTTCTCTGTAGAAAATCTGTAGCTATATATAACGTGAAGTTTGCAGGAGAGTTAATAGCTCGAGAATGATGATGACGGAATGTTTTACTCTAATTTTTATCTATTGTATGCCAATAAGGGCATGGAATCATCCAATTTACCTACATTTACTTTTTATCTTCCCTATAAGCTACTAGTAAAATGGAAGATTGGAGTGAATTTACATCAAACGTAAATGGTATGAACTTAAATAGGGATTTGATATGAATGAATTCGAGATGAGCAATGATACCATAAAACTACCTTTTACTATTCTCCATAGAGTTGCTTCAAGAATTACCTTACCAACATATGTTTAAAGAGTGACAATGATGAAATATCTTATGTTAGGTTTAGTCTAGGCATAGACTCAAGTTATTGTTTGGTAATCCTATTTTTCCACGTAAAAGAATTCTCCATTTGGTTCTATACTCTGTGGTAATTTAGATGATATATTGAATTTTTTTCTTTAAATATTTCCCTGGGCAGGTTGATGGGGAAGTTAAGAAAGTATTCTATTTTTTTTACCAGTAATTGGTACTCATTATTCAAATTTTTTTACTGAAACTAATCTTTAGGTTGTTAATGAAAAAAGGTAAACTTCTAGAGTCTGAATTGACTAAGTCAAGGAACAGAAGATATTTTCAATTAAGTGTTGAAAAATTTCAATTTATGAATATAATAAAATATTGAATTTTTGGTGGAGAAAAAGAAATTTGTAAATTTTTTCGTGGACTCAGCAGCGCCGTCTGAGGAAGGTAGGTGAGTGTCAGGTCTTCTAAAGAACCTCACCTGATAGGTAAGGACCAGTCTCTTTCAAGGAGAATGTGGAAAGAATAGGCCAGACTCTTTATGTCGGCAAAGAAAAAATTAGACATAATCACAGAGAGGGATCAAATGTAGTACAGTCTGACCAGTCAACGGACCCAAGATACGCAAAACAGAAGAAGGTAGAGAGGGTTGATAGGAAAGACTGAAAAAAAAAAAAGAAAAAAAAAAACCTATTCCGGTAAAGGTTCTTCTCAAGGGATGTCCAATTCTACTTTTTTTTTCAAGGGAAGTTTCAAATATCCTCTTTTTCCAGTATCCTT
>NC_090725.1:224377673-224380173 GCF_036898095.1 Palaemon carinicauda | reverse complement strand
GGTTAATATAAAAAACTTTTAATGAAAATATTATACCTTTGATAAAACAAATTTAAATCTCAAATGACATGAAAAAAGGACGGTAAATTTTTCTCAGAGATATGTTTCATCTACGAAAAGATTTATGATAGTTCAGGTATAGCTCCAGTGAGCATTATAGATCTGTTACATATTTTCACTTGAAGCAATTTATACAATTCTGTATATGAAGCTCATTCTCCTCCCTCTTAAGTAATTGTTTATTGACCCACCTATATTAGTCGAAAGGGATTATTTACCGGATGACAACATAAGATTATTTCCGATAAATATCATAGGTGAAGTATTTCCTTTACCTATGGAAATCAGGTTGGTATTCCTGACTGGAATACTGAGCCACAAAATATATATGTTCAAATAATATTCCCGAATTGTTTGATGGACCTCGCCAATTTGTGTCAAATCAGAAATTAGCCCAATCTGTCAAGAGCACAATTGAAATTGGCAGTCCTCTAACTCAGGCAACTAGCACCTCTGTTAAAATTTATGGTCATTAGGAATAAAAACACAGGCTCGTTTATATACACTTTATATATATATATATATATATATATATATATATATATATATATATATATATACATATATATATATATATATGTATATATATATATATATATATATATATATATATATATATATATATATATAATATATATATATATATATATATATATATATATATATATATATTATACATATATATATATATATATAAATATATATATATATATATATATATATATATATATATATATATATATATATATATATATTTACATATATATACACACACACACACACACACACACACACATATATATATATATATATATATATATATATATATATATATATTCCTAAGGCACATAAACACTGTCAAACGCACACACACTCATATATATACACATATAAATATATATAAATATTTACATATATATATATATATATATATATACACATATATATATATATATATATATATATATATATATATATATATATATATATATATATATATATATACATATATAAATATATATGTGTGTGTGTATGTGTCTGTGTGTGTGCGCGCGCTATAGCTCTCAAAAGTATCGTTGATAAAATGTGCTGTTCAATCTGACACTCTGGACGATATTATAAGTATTAGGAGTGATTGTTGACCCTATATTGAATTATAATTTATTTTCGAATGTAAATATCTTTATTAATACCGTTCTAGGCGGTATATCTTAGCAATCCATGTTTGCCAACGGTTATATTACAGTATATAACTGATGGCAAACATTTATTGCTAAGATATACCGTGTATCATGGCAGCAGAGTGACGGATTGTGTTTAAGGTGGTAGACAAGATGCCATTTCGGCTTTTGCTCCTGATGGCTGTCAGATAATCTTACTGGAATTAGCATGGACGGACAGAGGTCAATTGCCTTTGTTCGTTAGGCAATGTGCATCTCAAGGAACTGGCTATCCTTTTATGAATCTGGCCAATGAATCTTCTCTGGATTTAGTCAGTCTATAGAAAATGAAATGGAATGGCCACCAGTTCCGGGCTTTAGCGGGGTGCTAAGAATCTCACAATTTATAAATACAAAAGAAAGATTGAAAATTGGTAATTGGAATGTTAGAACCATGAATCAGATTGTGAAGTTACAGCAAGTGGAGAATAAATTTATGAAATATAGTTTGGATATCTTAGCCCTAATTGAAACACGCTATAAAGGGATTGGTAAAGATATCTTAGACCAAGGCAATATATAGGCCTATATCGATTCAGTAAGAACAGATGGAGTTTGAAGAGAAGGTGTAGGAATGAGCATGACACCAAGAGCAGAAAAGGGATTAACTGAATGGAAAGCTGTAAATAGTAGCCTGTTACTTGCAAATTTTAAATCAAAGTAGTACAATATGAGTATTATATTTTGTCATCCCCTAACAAATGATTCACCTGAAGAAAGGATAGATGAATACTATGAAAAACTGCAGAGTGTAATTGATAAAGTTAGAAGGAATAATAGATTTATATAGAAAGTGATGGGTGTTGAGGGTCTTTTCATTAGAGGTACTCTCTTCCAGCACAAGGACATCCACAAATATACATTGATTTCACCATATGGCTATTACAAAAATCAAATAGATCACATAGCTATTATTAATGAGAGAAGGAGGACTCTGAGAAATGTAAGAAGCAATAGAGGTGCAGATATTGGTAGTGATCACCAGCTCCTCATTGCCACACTGAAATTAAAACTGAAAGTACACAACAGAAATGTCGATATAATACCTAGGTTTGATACAACTAACTTTGCAGAAGATGAGCACATGGAAAATTTGCAATTAATTGTAGGAACTGTTTTGCAGTCTTGGAGAGGTTAAGAGACGAAGAGCAGACAATTAATGAAGAATGGTGTAATATTAGGAATATATATCAGTAAGTTGGTAGTGAAGTTTTGGGACA